>NC_045428.1:568792145-569024645 GCF_902635505.1 Sarcophilus harrisii | reverse complement strand
AAGATTCTATGACTTAGTTAACAGGAACTGCTTCATGCACTACGGTGGAATTTCCCCCAGCAAACATGAGGAAGAATTCTAGATAAATAGCCACTGAAAATCAGGAAAGCCTGACTTTGAACCCTGCCTCTGACGTTTATTACTAGATCTTACTCTATAGCATCACTATGGGAAAGGACCCAAGGGATTGATGGATCCCACTCTTATAAATGAGGAAAATGAGACACAAAGATGGGGTTTGCCCAGTATCAGCCAGTAAGTATCTAAGGTGAAGTTCCAAGTGCGTTTTCCCTTTCTAGGAGAAGGTGGAACCCTGACAGGCTGGAGACCTTAAATGTACCTACCCTACTTTGCCCCCAGTGCAGAGAGACAGACACAGGGAGAGAACTAGAATGAGAACAGTTAGTCATTTCCCTGAATTGTTCTTGTTTCCTCCAGCGCTACTACGAGAAGAGGTATCTCAGCTGCAAGACGAGGTTCATATCCTCCGGCAGATGAAGGAAATGCTCACAAAGGACCTGGAGGAGTCTCATGGAAGCAAGTCCACGGAGATTCTCTCGGCCACCGAGCTCAAAGTCCAGCTGGCCCAGAAGGAGCAGGAGTTAGCCAGAGCCAAAGAAGCCCTCCTGGGTGAGTGTCATGCACTGGGTGCCCCTTCCCTTGGTACCTTTCTGGCTGGTACTGAAGGAAGGAGACAGACAGATCTGGAATTTCAAGGCCAGGGCCAGAGCCAATATCAGAGTATCTGATCAGAGAATATTTGGGAGAAGCTAGGGGTCATTTCTGAGTCCTAAGAAGGTGGAATGGTGGAATGGTATATGATAGCTTGGACTTGTGTGGTTGCAAGGATCCCCTCTAGCTCCCCAGAGGAGCAAGACATGGAGTCTCATCTGGCTTTGAAATCTGAGCAGTTGCAAGGATATATTTTACATGACCCCCTCTTTCTCAAGGAATAGGTCTACTTTGAGTAGTAGTGCACTAGTCAGACCTGAAACTAAGATAGGGCCATTGAGCCTTTGTCTCAAAGGCTCATTTGTATTGTTTCCATAACAAAATCACACCAGAGCTCATAGATCAAGCATTTATTAAGTACTTACTGTGTGCCAGCCATTGTTTTGTCATTATTGTTATTTCACTTAAGTCGTTAAAATTGGATGCTCTCTAGATGGTGTGTCCGAGTGGGCTCTTGACCTGGCCTTCTGTGTCCTATTCCTTCTCACCAACAGCAACCTCACCTTAGCATCCCGGAATCTCTGACTCCCTTCAAGATATCACCCCTTCTCTCCACTGTGTTTCAGCCTGTTTCCTCTCCTTTTTCCCAGCTGGTGATTCCGTCTCAGGGGCTTAATCCCAGATCTTCCACTGGAATCCTCATCTGGGGCTCTTTCCTCACCAACCTGCTTTATTTCTTAACTATCCCATTTCTAACTCTCTTACATCCAGAGAGAGGAATTGATCTGCCTTTTCATCCAATAGCTTATGTCTTTCATTCTTCTCAGTTGATTGACATATTACCATTTCAGTTATAGTTTAGATTGAATCAGTGGTTGAATCAGTGGATAAGCTAGCCCTTCTGTGATCATATTAATTGGAGAAGGTATAAAATCCAGCTTTTACAATTCTGGAAAAACCTTTTCAAAAAGTACTCTTTGCTGTAAAAGTGACCAAGCAGCTGCGCTGGATCAAAGCAGAGGATCAGGAAGGGATGAGAGCAATACCTACAAATGAGCTAGTTTATTTCATAAAAAGTTGGCCAATGTAGCCGTATCCGTTTCTTTGAATACTAAGACTTCATGCAAACATCAAGGGCCACGGGGTCCTTTTGGGGCTGCTCTGTCTCACCATTGGCTTATGTAGTGCTTGCAATCTAGTAACTTCCCCCGCACCCCCAACTTCAAGTCTTTTTCACGTGATCTATTATCTAGCCAAGTCTTCTTCCATGCTGCTCTTGTGTTATTGAATGTTTGGGCCCAGGCTTAGGACTTTATATTTATGCCTATTAGGTTTCATCATTTGACAGTCAGCCCCTCATTTTAGCCTAGTTGGTTATTCTCCCACCTCTGCATTATCTGCTGATTTTATCCCCCTTTGAGAACTCTTAAGGCCCAGTGGTCCTGCCCTTTCTCCATAATCTTACACAGAATCTTGCTGGGTGTCTTTGCAGTTTCAGCCTCTCCTTAGTTCTATGAAAGTCTCCACCAGCAAGCAGGGAAAGCCTCCCTTGCTGGAAACACTCAAGACTAGTCTGAGCAGAGCCCCAGAGACTCTCCCACAGGGGAAATGCTGGCTGGCGCTGGGTGGGGTAAGCTTGCTGACTCTGTTCCACATGCTCTGTGAGCCTCCAGAGTTTCGCCGAGTGCTGTTTTCACAACCTTTCCTAGCATTGATTCCAGAGGCCACAAAACCTTTCCATGGAATTAACCTCAGAAAGAACTCTTAGCCCCATTGTCTGCCCCCGCGAGCCCTATGGGAAAGGAGAAAGTCCTGAGTCCCTGGCTCTTCCTGGAAAGGCAGGGAATGGGGAAAGGGAAGAGCCAGGGACTTACCAGCCTATTCTTGCCTAAACACACCGACTGTTCCCTGTATAGAGTTATGAAGCCCAGTCCAAAACCACATGTCAGAGGATCACACTGCAGAATTATAGAGTCCCCCTGAGGGTACCTGGTAGAGTACTGCGGTTCAAATTCAAATTATGTGCCTTAAAATCTCTGTGACCTTACCACCCTGAAACTGTGGCTTTCACAAAGTCAAAGTATGAAGGACAGAGCAGTTCATTTAGAAGCTGGAATTTTGGGTTCAAATCCTGACCCTGCTAGTTACTAGAGCTGTCACATCATCTCTTTTGCCTCAGTTTCCCCACCTGTAAATTGAAGGAAGGTGTGATGTTAGACTCCCTGGCCTTTGCAGTGTCTTCCAGATCTAGATGCCCACAGAGATCCACAATCACACAGCTAGTAAATGGGTGAGTCAGCATTCAAACCCAGGACCCTTGCCTCTAAGCCCATTATTAATTCCAATCTACCTTTTTGCTTGTCAGCAGACTGGATATCTGGCATCTATTCAACAGCAGGGAACAGGGACCCCACCCCAGTGATTTAAGTGCAAGGACAGGATTTTCTACTGTGCTGTAGGATGGAAGGGAAGAAGGTTGGCCCATTCCCAGAAGCACTCAGGCAGGGACTTGGGCACTGGGAGGTGGAGCAGAGGCAAACAAGTCTGGGAGCTAGGGAGTAGACAAGGTGGGGGCAGGTCTTAGAGAACACCCTCAGAGCCTGGTTACTGAGCTCAGCCACAAAACCCAGAGCAAAGCCAATAATCAAGGCCAGAACAGGGTCATTAGAGAAGCCGACTTAATACTGGTACCTCCAGTGTGTAAAGTGCTTTCAGGTCTACAATGCACTTTTTGTGTGACAGATAGTCCAGCTGCTGTAGTTTATCCCCATTTTCCAGAGCAGTTGACTGAGGCTCTTGGGAACTGAAGTAATTCAATCAAGGGACCTGAGTTTCCTGGCCCTCTGCCCAGCACTGATTCCAGTCTTGTTACCACATTGCCCGTGTCATCGTGGTCATGAAGAGCAGCTGAGCTAATAGTAACCCGAGGCTCCTTTAAGTCCCATCTAGGGACTCAACATTGGTTCTAAAGTTGAGGGTGGGGTTGACCTTGCAGGTGGGAATTAAGAGGCTAAATTGTGAAGGCTAGTTGGCTACAGCAGCAAGACATCAAGCAAATAATAATTAAATGGCACCCTGCGTTCTTTACAGGTATTATTTATTCATCCTCTAAGCTTCTCTGTAAAGAAATTATAGATCATAGAAGCATCATTTGAAATTTGAGAAGGACCTTGGAGACCTTCTTTTTACTGAAACTGAAACTAGAGATGGCTTGTATTCAGAGCCAGAACTGAAAGGGACCTTCGAGGCCATCTAGTCTCGCTACCTCATTCTTTTCCCTTTGGCGAAGCACTTGGAGTTAAATGACAAGTAGCAAGTGTTACGTGTCCAAAGCCACATTTGAACTCAGGTCCTCCTGACTCCAAGATCCACTGCAGCATCTAGCTGCCCCTCAACTCTCTATTTTTATTAAGTAGGGAAACTGAAGCCCAGTGAGATAAAGTTACTTATCTAAAATCATACAGGTAGGAAGCAGCAAAAAGAGGATTTGATCTCATGTGGTCTTCCTAGCATGGTCACAGTCTTCCCTCTTCTTATATAAAGAGAGAAATCTTGGTACAGAAGAGTATATTACTTTGTCTTCAGGTTGTCCAGAAAACCCAGTGTCTGGGAATCATATATAAAAATTCAGGTTCCAAATTAGTAATAGTCACCATGATATTATCTTTTCTCTCTACAATGATGAAATCACAAATTTGGTTTTTTAAAAAGAATTGATAGTTATCAAAGCCTCATAAAGATCCTTTACCCCCCTCATAATAAGTCTATAAAGTAACTAGTATTGTTTTGAGCTGTCAGGTAGAGACACAAAACCTACAAAAATAGCTTTAAATTCTGGCCTTAATACACACTGGTTCTATGACCCTGGGCAAATTAGTTAGCCCTCAGTGGTCTTGACATCTCTCTAGGACTATTAGATTCAGACAGATTGTCCCTCTGTACCAGAGGAGGGAAATTCCACATCGAGAGTTCCCAACATGTCCAAAATCACAGGTCTAAGAATCCTGCCCGGCCCCCCCCCCCAAATCTCCATTTATCAAATGAGTAATCTAAAATGAGGAGATTGGATTAAGTAAACTAGCTGTCTTCTCAGATTACTTTAAAGCTTTGAACCTATATGACCAATCAGAGTCTTGGTTTCCTAATTGTGAGAAGAACTAGATTGGACAAATGAAATTAAATGACTACCTTGAGATCAAAAAACAAACCAGCAACAAAAATAAGTGTAGAAGAGTCATTATAAATAATAATTGACGTTTTCCCAAACCTAAAACACTTCTCCCCCTCCCTCCCATTTTGAGTCAGGTAGTGATAATGATAATAATAAAAATAACGAGAATTGCAATTAGCATTTATATAGCACCTACTATGTGCTGTGCACTATGCTTTACAGTCGTTGTCACACTGAAGGGAGGGAGATGCCGCCATTATCTCCATTTTATACCAGGGGAAACTGAAGCAGACAGAGATTGTGACATCCCAAGGGTCACGAGGTGGTAAATGTCTGAGGCTGGATTTGAATTCAGGTGTTCCTGACTCAAGGCTCGGCACTCTCCACTTTGCCACCTAGCAGCCAAGCCACTTATCTGGTGATACCTAGTAAATAGCACATCGGGACAGAGGTCTTCTGACAATTGGTTTGACTTTGGCCAGGACCCACAAGGGCCACTAAGAACAAGATGAGGCAGGAATGATCATACCTTCTTGTTTTTATTTTGTTTTGTTTTGTTTTATAGTTTTTTATTTACAAAATATATGCATGGGTATTTTTTCAGCATTGACCCTTGCAAAACCTTCTGTTCCAACTTTTCTCCTGTTCCCACCACCCCCTCCCCCAGATGGCAAGTTGACCAATACATGTTAAATATGTTAAATTAGATGTTACATACAATATATGTGTACATATCCATGCAGTTATTTTGCTGCACAAGAAAAATCAGACTTAGACATAAGGTAAAAATAACTTGAGAAAGAAATCAAAAATGCAAGCGGACAAAAACAGGGAGTGTTGTGGTTCACATTTTTTCCCAGAGTTCTTTCAATGGGTGTAGCTGGTTCTCTTCATTATTGAACAATTGGAACTGATTTGGTTCCTCTCATTGTTGAAGAGGGCCACGTCCATCAGAATACATCCTCATACAGTATTGTTGTTGAAGTGAATAATAATTTCCTGGTCCTGCTTACTTCTCTTAGCATCAGTTCATGTAAGTCTCTGCAGGCTTTCTGAAATCATCCTTTCTTACAGAACAACAATATTCCATAACATTCATATACCACAATTTATTCAGCCATTCCCCAATTGATGGGCATCCACTCAGTTTCCAGTTTCTGGCCACTACAAACAGGGCTGCTACAGACATTCTTGCACATACAGGTCCCTTTCCCTTCTTTAAGATCTCTTTGGGATATAAGCCCAGTAGTAACACTGCTGGGTCAAAGACGTACCTTCTTGTTGAAGGGGTTTGCTGAGGGTTGTGGAATCAAAGCTGAAGGTTCCCAGGAGCTGGTCTGTGAAGGTGGGGACCATTTCCTTCCTTCTTTGTTGTGTTATCACCAATACCCAATGCCTGGCCCCTGACTCAGAAGAGATCCTTTTAAAATGCTTGTTGATAATCAATCTCATCCAATCGCCTATTTTTACAAGAAAGGAAACCGAGACCCTGAGAAGTAAAGTTATTTGCCCGAGGCTCACAGCTTGTAAGTGGGCAGAAGCAGGGTTTGAGCCCAAGTGCCAGAATCTGAATCCAGAGCTCTTTCTACTGCCCCTATGTCAAGGTCAGTGTTGCATTGGGATCAGTCCTGTGGCGTTCAGCCAGGCCCCAAACTGATCCTGTTTGACAGAACTGGATTTAAAAGTGGTGCTTCCCTGGATATTGTGGTTGGGACCTGGTAAAGCTTTTAGCTGCTTCCTGCTACCTACAAACTCGCAGAATAAGTTGTGGACAGATGCACAGGCAGAGCAGGACTTGGGCGCCAACTGGAATGTATGAGCCTGTAACGAGAAAAACAAGAAAAAAGGTGGCCGTGAAGCGGGCAGCAGATGTTGGGCAACATCTGTTAACCACCAGCATTCCCATCAGCCAAGGAAACAAAGCCCTCGAAGAATTCCACTGTTGACAAATGCATCAGCCAACAGCACATTGCGGGTGAGTGAGGTTTGAATGATTTGGCCTTGGGAGAGAACTTACAAAGCAGGAAGCAGCCAGAAACCCGTGCTCCATCCCAAAGCAGCTGCCAGTGAGAGCGGGAGGGTCCTGGGAACACGGAATGTGAGGACTGGGAGGACCCTTAGAACCCAGGATGTCAGAGCTGGGAGGGCCCTTTAGAATCTAGAATGTCAGAGCTGGGAAGGACCCTTAAAACAAGGTCAGAGCAGGAAGGCCATTAGAACATAGAATGTCAGAACTGGGAGGGAGCATAGAATGTCAAAAATAGCCAGGGTATTAGAGTATAGGATGTCAGAGTTAAAAAGAACCTTGAAAATCAGAACATCAGAAATGGAAAGAACCTTAGAACTTAGGATATAAGAGCAAATAAAGAGATTTTAAAATACACAGTGTCAAAATTGAAATAAATGCTATAGAATAGAATATCAGATTTGGTAGAATAGAATATCAGATTTTACAGATTCTTCAGAGCTATTGGAAAAGGGATGAAGGGAGGGAAGGGAGGATGATCTTAGATCATAGAATGTAAAATCTGGAAGGAATCAAGTAAGTCAACCTCATTTTAATAAATGAGGAAACTAAGGCATTTGTGAGATGATCTATACACTATCACACAGTTTGTTGGGAAATAAAGTCAGGATTCTAATACAGATCTTCCACCTCCAAACCCAGAGTCCCTTCTCTCCTAGCCTCCCATCTTTTTCTTTTATGCTTTTCCTCAAGAGTGACCAGTGTCCTTGAAGCCAAAGGAACAGGTTTGGTCTAAGGCAGCATTTTATCATTATAATAATATAATCAATAATCACTACATTGAGTGTCATTGAGTCCCCGTTGCATGTGAGACCCTGTTGCCTGGCTGAGCACACATCCTGGCCAGAGATGTAAGTAAGACCTGCTCTCAGGAAGCTTACTGTGTAGTTGTAAAAGCAGGTAAGAAGTCAAATCACAATTATGAGAGTCCTCTTAGAAGGGTGCCCAATTAGCAGGACCAGGAGATCATTATATACTTCAACAACAATACTATGTGATAATCAATTCTGATGGACATGGCCATCTTCAACAATGAGATGAACCAAATCGGTTCCAATGGAACAGTAATGAACTGAACCAGCTACACCGAGCAAAAGAACTCTGGGAAATGACTATGAACCACTACATAGAATTCCCAATCCCTCTATTTTTGTCTGCCTGCATTTTTGATTTCCTTCACAGGCTAATTGTACACTGTTTCAAAGTCCAACTCTTTTTGTACAGCAAAATAACTGTTTGAACATGTATATTTATTTAATTTATACTTTAACATTTTTAACATGTATTGGTCAACCTGCCATCGGGGGGAGAGGGAAGGGGAAGGAGGGGAAAAGTTGGAACAAAAGGTTTTGCAACTGTCAATGCTGAAAAATTACCCATACATATATCTTGTAAAAAAAAAAAAAAAAAAAAAAAAAAAAAAAGCTATAATTAACAAAAAAGAAAGAAAGAAAGAAAAAAGAAGAGTGCCCAAAGAAAGTCGGCATCCAAAAAGGAAGAGACCAGTCCCTTCCAACTATCTCTGGAAGGCTTGGGATTTAACCTGTGTCCTGAGGGGAGGATAAGAATTACACATATTAATAATAATAATTATAACAATATAATAATAATAAGACTTACATGATTAGTAAGGAGAGAAGGACTCTCCTGGTATAAAAACCAGCCCAAACCTGGCTGGGCAGGGAAGAATTCGGGTTTGGCGAATTATTGGATTTGGCCATAATGGCAGGACAGAAGACAATGGAGAGGGATACGAGAGGGGAAGGGGAATGGGAATCAGAGCTGGAACAGAGTGAATAGAGAATCAGCAAGACCCGAGTCACCAGCTGTGGGATACCTTCCTCATCTATAAAATGGCTTCTGGATCACACTGTTGTCAAGATGATCTAATGAGAAGGTCTTAAAGCTCTTTGTAAGCTTAAAGATTATAGAAATATGAGTGTGGTTGTTGTTGACTCTGTGACCTCGGACAAATGACTTCCTCCTCCAGGCCCCTGCTTGCTCCTGTTTACCAGGAGTTGTCGATTGACCTCTAGCTGAGCTTCCTTTCTAGCACCGTGACACCCGGAGCTATAAAATGTTGGGAGGGTCTTGAATGCCAAGCTAATGAGTTTGGATCTTATTCTGTAGGCAGTTGATAACCATCAAAGGCCTTGGAGCTGAAGAATGAATTATGCAAAGCCATGTTTTGAGAAGATTAATCTACTCATTTGGGGCAACTCAGTGGGGCCATGGGACTGAAGTTAGGAAGACTCATCTTATGAGTTCAAATCTGTCCACAGACTCTTAATAACTGTGTGACCCTGAGTAGTTCACTTTACCTGGTTTACCTCAGTTTCCTTATCTGTAAAATGAACTGGAGAAGGAAATAGCAAACTACTCCTTCATCTTTGCCAAGAAACCCCCAAAAGGGATCATGAAGTGTCTGAATAACAGCAATCTAATCTTTAATTTATCAGATTTTTCTATACTCACATGTTACAGGGGAGGGTGGAGCTGGCTCAAGTCAGTGTGAAGCGATAGTGATGTCATAAGAAGGGGGAAAAAAGCATTTGAAAAAATTAATCTGTCACCCCCCAGGCACCGCCTCTTTGGCAGAAGGAGGGACTGACCTGTTGACATTTTGCCTGCCATGGAGAGAATTAAAGTATTTAAGGCACCTCCCTGAGACATCAAAATTCAACAATCCATGAAGGAGTTTTTTTTAAAGAAGGAAAATAAATAAAAATGGCCATGCCCTGGAGATGCCCCACTCCCTGCATTCCAAACTCCAGCTGTCATTAAAGCTTCAGGGCAGATAGGGACAGTCCTGGAAGCCAGCAGCAGCTGTCCTGGAAAGCCAGGCTGCCTTTGATCCTGGAGCCAGGGACAGCAGGTGATGGGAATGTTGGGGTGCTGGGGAGGTCCTGTGTCATCGGTGCTGAGACAGTTGTGTCCAGTGCTGGCTTCAGAGCAGCCCCTGGCCAAGTGAGGAGCTTCCCAGATGGAGCTGATAGATTTGCTGGTCTCTTCCAGCAGCCTCGCCCTGCCCTTCTCTCACTGTATACAGGCCTCCAGCTTCTAGGGGCTGGGTTCTGGCTTTGGACACTCCCTTGTGTCACTTCAGGTTTTATGAGCTCACCTTCTTGGAAGTGAATTTATTCATCTATAAAATGAGAGGATTGGGCTAGATGGTCCTTAAGAGCTCTCCTAGCTCCAACAATCTGTGTCCTAAGGTTCTTCCAGCTCCAACAATCTGTTCTAAGGTCCTCCCAGCTCTGACACCCTGGATTCTAAGGCCCCCTCTCAGCTCTGACCTTCCAGCTCTGACATCCTGTGTTCTAAGGGTCCTCCCAGCTCTGACATCCTGTGTTCTAAGGCCTTCCCGACTCTGATATCCTGGGTTCCAAGAGCCCTAACCTAGTACACCAAGTACTCACTACCCATGTGGCCCTGAGCAATCACTTAAACTTCCTTGCCTCAGTTTTCTTATTAAAATAAAGAAATTGGGCTTGACACTTTCTTTCTAAGGTCCTGGCTGTAAATCCATATCCCTATAGTCCTGTACTCCCTCATCTGTAAAATGAGAGGGTTAGAATCATTGGTCTGTAAGATCTCTTCCAGCTCCAAATCTATGCTCCTTTGTATGGCAATTGAAAGATATTTCTATTTGGAAAAATTGACCCCCCATTTTACAGAAAGTGAAGCTAAGATCTAGAAATGGCAGCTTAAGGACAAGTGGACAAAGTGCTAGGCCTGGAGTTGGGAAGGCCCGAGTTCCCATCAGTCTGGGTGACATCGGACAAGTCACTTGATTGCTATCTCACTTCATCTGTAAAATGAGAATAAATAATAGTATTTCCCTTTCAGGGAAGTTGTGAGGATCACATGAATTGTCCTTTTTTATTATATTGGCTCAGCCTGCCCAGAAGCAATTGATGTTTTCCCAGTTCTTTCGATCTGACTTTATTTGTGTAAAAAGTGTTTTATAATTATGTTCATAAAGTTCCTGGTTTTGTCTTGACAAGTAGACTCCTAAACATTTTGCATTAAGTAGAATTCCTCTTTTCTCTTTCTTGCTGCTGGGATTTGTTGGCAGTCTAGAGAAATGCTGATGATTGATATTGAGTTTATCTTATATGCTGCAACTTTGTTAAAGTTGTTCATCATTTCAGTTAGTTTTTTAGTTAATTCTCCAAGTAGGACATCAGACCATATGCAAAGAGGGATAGTTTTATTTGTGAAGATCAAATGAAATGATATATGTAAAGTGACTTGCAAACTTTGAAGTGTTAATAGAAGTCTTGGTTAATCATAATTATAGTATCAGCAACACATACTGAATATTGTAGAGTGATCCTCAGGAAGGGTTGTTCATTTATGTGGCCTTTGACACCACTGAGCAGGCTGTGGGACTCCTATGGCCAAAATCAGCTACTCCCTCCCTTGCTTCTTGATATAATCCCCTGCTCAAGAGCCTACTGCTCTCTTTTTTTGTTTGTTTTTTTTGAACCCCCTTCTCTCTTACCCAAATTGGCTTAAAAGTGACTCCCCTGGGCAGCCTTCCTGTGTGTACTTTGTGGCTTTATTTTGCATACCTGTCTTTTCCTGATTAGATTAGAAGCTCCCTGAAGACAAGGTCTATCACTTGTCATTTTTATATCCCCAGCATCTAAAACTATGCCTTATATACAGCAGGCGCTTAATAAATGTTTGGATTGACTGAATGACAGACGCATGGAACCTTGGCTCCAGAAGGGACTTTAATTGAACCCTATGATTTTTACAGGTTACATGGCCAGAGAAATAAGTTTTCCCACATGATTAGGCAAATCAGTAGAATGGAGAAAGAAAGGGAATATGAAAAAGGTGGTGAGATGAAAGCACGGAAAACAGGGAGATAATAAGAGCATAAAGAATGGGGAGGGAGGAAATGAGAAAGAGAGGGGCTGGCCATGAAATAGTGGGGAAGGAAGGAGAGAGGCTGTGAGGAGAAAAGAATGGGGCAGGTATGGCTGGGCAGCATGTATAGTGGCAAGAATATTGATTTTGGGATCCACAGGCCTGGGTGCAAATGTTGCCTCGGATGCTCTGTGGTCCGAAGCAAATTATTTTATCTTAGTGAGTCTCGGCTTAAAATGAGGGTGCTGGATCTCCTGGAGATTACTTCCTGCTTTAATGTCTGAGAATGGCAGAGAGCAGATCACTCCCAGTGATCTGGCCCAAGTTTCCTGCCCCCCAGTCTGGAGGGACACGCTCCCTTCCACCTGACCAAAATCACTTTGTATGGACTTAGCTGTGCAGAAATTCTCCCTGCCGTTGCCACCTCCAGTAGAATGTAAGCTACTTGAAGCTAGAGAGTATTTTGGTTTTGCTTCTTATCTTCCCAGTGCCCGGTGCAGGGGCTGGGCCATAGTTCTGAGCATTTGTAAGAATGTCATGGTATCTTGGTCTCTGCCACAAGAATACATCTGCCGGGAACAGATCAGAAGGTGCTGTCTTACAGGAACCACCAGCGCAGGGGCCACACCCCTGACTCAGCCCCTCTTTTTGTTCCTCTGCACGCCAGGGCATCAACCTCATGCCGATGGCATCTCCAGCTGCCCCAGGCCCTTGGGCAGAGCCCCAGTTCCACATCCCAATCTTTTCTTTTATTATTTCATTTTTTGTTTATTTTTAAATACACATTGCTTTATGAATTATATTGGGAGAGAAAAATCAGAGCAGGGAGAATTGGGAGAAATTTAAAAAAAAATAAGACAGAAAGAAGTGAACGTAGCATGTGCCCCACATCCCAGTCTTGTTTGATACCATTCCCAAGAGAAGGCCCAAACCTGTTGAGTCAAATGGGAGAAAGAGAAGATCCGTGTAAGAGTTCGTGGGAGAAAGAATCCATACTCCCTGCCCACCCCAAGAAGTACTATTGAGCCTCCATTCCGTTGTTTTTGAGGAAAGGGTAGGGATATTTTTTCACAGAGACACCCGGCAGGCTGTTCTGACCCAGAACTCAGGGCTGTTAAACCCAGCTGGAAAATCACAGCTAGCCCGGTTTGTCATAAGAAACTTAATAATGTCTAGTCAAGCACATCTTCTAGCTCATAGGAGGAGATCCAAAATGGACCTTAATCCCACTACCCATTTTCTGGAAGAGGTCATTGAGACCCTGAGAAGAGAAGTGACCATACCTACCTCACAGACATTTGTGAGGATCAAGTAACAAAGCATTTCACAAACCTTCAAGTACATTACAATGTTAGATGTTATTAGTGTTTAAAAGATATAGTGCTCTTACCCAAGTTAGGTCATTCGAACTTCCCAGCAAACTTCTGAGGTCAGGACTACAAGTATTATTCCCCTCATTTTACAAGGAGGGAAACTGAGGCAATTTGACTTTTCTAGAATCACAGAGCTAATCAGTGTCTCGAGTGTATCAGGCAGTTTGATCCTCCCGGCTCTGTGTCAGATTCTATCCACTGGTCTCTACTCCCATGGTAGCCAAGATCGCATTTGAGTCCAATTCTTCTGACCCCTCTGTGCAGCTAGCCACTGGCCCTGTGCTTTAACAGCTAAAATTATAGCCTCAGCAGGTGAGGGGGTTTTTCCTCTCTAATTGCATGTTTATGTTTCTCAGCTTTCAGCATCTGCCCCCCAAGCCAAAGGACTGACCAGTGGAATGTTCGCCCCTCCTCCCCCTGGGGGTCTGTAATGCTCTCCTGCTTCTGATTTATTTGAGGAATTCTCCATTCCCTGGAGAGGCCCTGGATAGTGTCGGATGGGCAGGCTCAGTGAACGGAACAAGCTGTTCCCTTCTTAGAGTCCAGGGAATTTCCCAGTGGACCACCTCGAGAAAAGTCCCAGCTGATTATGGGAATTTCTTTTTTGTTTTATTTGTTAACAGTGCTTTATTTTTCCAAATGCATGCAAAGATAGTTTTCATCATTCACCCTTGCAAAACCTTATGTTCTAAATTTTTCTCCCTCTTTCCCCCTTCCTCCTTGCCAAGACAGCAAGCAATCTCATATAGGTTAAACACGCGCAGTCCTTCTAAACATTTTCCCATATTTCTTGACTGGAGCCTCTTCTGCTTAGGCTCCAGGACAGCATTGTGGGAGGGAATTAGAACTCAAGACCTGCAGGCAGAATTTTGATTCTGTCACACTCCTATAGGGAGGTTAATTGTCCTGTTGTTATCTCATTCATAAGAATCTGAAGCACGAGGGGTCTGAGGGCCTTGTTGGGAGTCCGAAGTCTTGGATTGGGCTTCAATAACTGCAGCTTGCATCTCTACATGAGTTAGGGCAAATTGCTTCATCTCTCCCTCATCTGTTAAATAATGGGTTGGACCAAATGATCACTAATGTCCCATCCAGCTCCAAATCTGATCCTATTTATTCAAGAAGTGTTTACTAAGCACTTAAGTGTACGTAGAGTTATGGAGATGGCTACAGATGGCCCTTTGACTGACAACATTTATCCATCTCCTTCTTAGATACAGTGTGTGATTGTTTACATTGGTTAATGTTTATGGTGACATGAGCAGCCCTGACTTCATCTGGACTCAAAAGGGGCCAGATTTTTATTTAGTTTATTTGAAGAAGAGATAATGGAATCTCTAGTCTAGAGCGAGAGAAGGCACTGTCCTGATCTGGTTCTGCTCCTTCATTTAATGCATGAGGAAACTGAGGTCCAGGAGCCTGCTTAAAGTCCCAGCGGCAATAGGGGTTGGTAGAACTCCTGTCCTAGGTAGAGAGACCCACCTGGTCCATATTCTTAGTTCTTCTTCTGCCTCTTCCTTTCTTCTGCAGCCAGGAAGGCTGAGATCTCATTTAGAGGCAGGGAATCCTATTCGAAGAGATATGGGTGGAAAAGCATGGAACCTGAACTCAGCAGACCTGGATTTTAATTCTGATTATGGGAGAGTCATTTTCTCTCTATATGTTTCAGTTTCTCCATCTGCAAAATCAATGGTCTGCATTGAATGACCTCTAAGTTTCCTCCTAGCTTTGAGAATCTATGTTCTAAGGGCCCTCCCAGCTCTGACCTCCCGGGTTCTAAGGGCCCTCCCAGCTCTGACCTCCTGGGTTCTAAGGGCCCTCCCAGCTCTGACCTCCTGGGTTCTAAGGGCCCTCCCAGCTCTGACCTCCTGGGTTCTAAGGGCCCTCCCAGCTCTGACCTCCTAGGTTCTAAAGGCCCTCCCAGCTCTGACATCCTGGATCTGACCCCGGTTATCTAACTCTGGACCACTCAGTGTTCTATCCGTTAGAACTTGAGTTTGAAAGCTACCTGATCCATGAGTTGGCGGGGCAGTCAGATGGTAAACTGGACTGAATTTCAAGATTTGCTTCTAGATGACATGAGAAGAGTAGAGTTTCCCATAGCTTTATGGGGGGAGGGGAGGATAAGCAGGATGAAGAAAGACAAGGAGGGGTTTAGGAAATGGACCGCTGTCCCTCACTCCCTGGAATGTCTTTGATGTGGTTCTCAGTGGAAATGGGAGGACGGCAAGATTCCTGGCTTCTGGTTCCCATAGCGATTAGTGAGCCTTCAGTAACAATATCTGTAGCATGTGTCATCCTCACAGTTCAAGGCTTCTTAAGGATTTTCTGTATCAAAGGCTAAGATAGCTGGGTGGAGCAACAGAGGAAGCTCTGGGCTCAAAGTCAGCAAAGTTCATCTTCCCAAGTTCGAATCTGGCCTCAGACACTTCCTAGCTGTGTGACTCTGGGCAAGTCACTTCACCTTGTCTGTCTCAAGTTTCCTCATGACCTAGAGAAGGAAATGGCAAACCCCTCTGCCAAGAAAACTCCAAATGGGGGTCATGAAGAGTCGAACAGCATTGAAATGACTGAACAACAAAGGCCCAGGATCTCACACGATAGGTGCTTAGAAAATATTGATTGGATTGTTTGGGCTTCCTTGTCTTAGAGTTTGAGGAACTCTAGAGAAAACTTTGCCCAGAAGTCACTGGTGTTTTTGAAAGGGAACAGGATTTGAAGGGTCCTGTGAACCCTTTTCCTGGAGGAAGGCTTTCCAGGAAGGCCTGGATACCAACTTGGGCCATAGCCACTCTTTTTTTGTTTGTTTGTTTGTTTTTTGTTTTTTGCTTCCTTGCTGAGGCAATTGGGGTTACGTGACTTGCCCAGGGTCACACAGCCAGGAAGTGTTAAGTGTCTGAGGCCACATTTGAATTCAGGTCCTCCTGACTTCAGGGCTGATGCTCTATCCACTGCACCGCCCTAACCACTCTTAATGTTTGTAGAATGAAGGAAAGAAGGAATGAATAATAGGTTTTATTCAGAATGGGGAAAGAATGAGGTCTTTCTGAGAAAGCCTGCTAGTCCAACATATAATTAAAAAGGAATCCCACATCATTATATCTCGCATGGAGGTCAACTGGTTCTCCAGCCTCTGCTTGAAGCCCACTAACAAGGAGGAACCCACTCCTACTCACTGCAGCCATTGGACTTTACTGTTATTAAAAGATATGGACATTTTGGGAAAGTCCTATCAGAAGGGGCTTTCTCACTGATTCCTCCTCCAAATCCTGACTTTACATTTTACATCCCAGTCCAGAGATTCTTAACCTTTCGTATTCTGGGGACATCTTTGCATTCTGGTGAAGCCTCTGGGCCCCTTCTCAAAGAATGATCCATTGCCTCCATTCATAATTAATGCAAATACTAAATACTGGTTAGAGGTTAATGAAGATAAAAATGTCATTTTTTTCCGGTGGAAATTCACAGATACTCTGAAATGTAGCCATAGATCGCTTGGGGGTTGGTAGAACTCCTGCCCCAGTGGAGAGACCCACCTGATCTATTCCTAGTCCTTCCTCTGCCTCTTCCTTTTCTCTGGTGCCAGAAAGGCTGAGATCTCACTTAGAGGCAGGGAACCCTGTTTGAAAAGTGGCAAGATGTGGGGAAAAGCATGGAACCTGAACTCAACAGGCCTGAATTTTAATTCTAATTATTCTGATTATGGGAAAGTCACTTCCTTTCTATGTATTTCCATTTCTCCATCTGCAAAATCAGTGGTCTGCTCTGAATGACCTCTGAGGCTCCTCCCAGCTCTGACATCCTGGGTTCTAAGGACCTTCCCAACTCTGACCTCTTGGGTTCTAAGGGCCCTCCCAGCTCTGACCTCCTGGGTGCTAAGTCTATTTCAAATTTAGGTTCTATGATTTAAGTAGACCGCAGCTTTAATGCTGCTAAGGACCAGACTGTGGTGCCCCAGATCCAAAGTGACGGCTGACCACATCTCTAAACAAATAAAGGATTGAATTTTTAAAAGACGCCCTTGTTACCGCCCACTCCTGCAGCACAGTAGGGCAGGACCACAACACTTCGCTCCAACAAAAGTGCAGAAAGCACACCTGGTGATGAATTTGGCAAACCCTTTCTCAAGTTGTCTCTTCTCTTCCAGAAAACATGAAAACATTGTTCTAGGGCCTGTAGGGATTAAGCTGAAAAAGAAACAAAACTTAATTTTCATAACCTAATAGAGTCCTGGAAGGAGAGTCAAGAATATAGAAAAAACCCAGCATGATGTAGCAAGGCACTGAACTTGGACTCAGGACATCCTGAGTTCAAATTCCGCTTGGATATTTCTCAGCTGCATGATCCTGAACAAGTACTAATTCAGGTTCATCATTTGTTAAATGAGAAGGTGGTTTTTGGAGGGGTTTTTTTTGGTGACAATTGGGGTTAAGTGATGCAGCTAGTAAGTAATAAATATCTAAGGCCAGATTTGAACTCTCTCCATTGTGCCATCTAGCTGCCCCAGAGGAGATGAGTCTCAGAAGGTCCCTCCCAGTTCTAGATTTTTTATCTTATGTTCCATGATTTCATCGCCATGGGAATCTCCCTGTATAAGAATTCCCTCTACTCGTTCATATTGTGGATGGTAACCTTGTAGATAAATCCTAGGAAATTGCCTAAATAAGTAAGTTACTTATTCAGGGTCCCACAGTATGTATCAGAGGCAGTGAGATTTAAACCTGGTACTCCTGAACTCCAAGCCCCAAACTCATTTACCCTATTGGCTTCCTCAAAAAAAGTGGATTTGAATCTTGGCCTTTTCATTGAGCTTTGTGGAGAGAGTAATCATCAGCCCTCCCTTCCCTGCTGTCCCTACTACCTCCAATACTCACTCTCAGCTTCCTCAGTAAAACGAGGGGATTAGGCGATCTCTGGGTTCCCCACCCCACACTGATCTTCTGTGTCTGACAAGGGAATCTCTTGGGTCCCTTCTACCTCTGAGATTTGGGAAGTTGTTCTTTTGTTGGGCGATGATGAGGCCCCCTGACTTAGAAGGGAGCACTACGGGGAAAACTCTCCTGAACAAATTCTGGGGTTCTTTGCCCCCTAAAGGAAGGATTGAGATTGTGTAGCAGCAAGGTTTTAAGAGGAGATGGGAGAAAGAGGCAGGTAAGTGACACGGTAGATAGAGTGCCAGGTCTGAAATGAGGAAGACCTGAATTCAAATTCAGCCTCAGATACTTGGTAGCTGTGTGTTTCTGGGCAAGTCACTTCACCCTGTTTGCCTCAGTTTCCTCCACTGTAAAATCAGCTGGAGAAGGAAGTGACAAGCCACGCCGGTATCTTTGCTAAGAAAACCTCAAAGAGGGTCATAAAAAGCCAGACACAACTGAACAAGAAAGAAAAAAGAGAAAAACTAAACAAGCCATGTGATGCTTTAGTGGGAAGTATTTTTAAAAAGAAAAAAATCACTGAATTCTAAGTTTAGAGTTGGAAGAACCCTCAGGAGACTTTTAGTTTAGCCTTCCCATTTTACAAATGAGTAAACTGAGGCCCAGGGAAATTACCTTCCCAATATCAGCCATGGAGGAAACATCCTATTTTAATTCAGCTCTCTATGTCCAAAGATAGATATTGTTCCCTGTATCATGATGCTTCCTAGGTCATATCCTATCTTGGAAAATTTTTCTTAAGGTTTTAATCTTTATAAAATGCTTTCTCCTCTCAACAATTCTGTGAGAGAAGTCACGAAAGCATTAGTAGTCCCATTTTACAGATGTGTACCTTGAGGCCCAGAGAAATATTGAGTTAATTTGCTAAGGCCACACAGGAAGAATTAATAGAGACCTGAACCCAAATCTATTCATTCTAAATCTTGTCTTCATTCCCTTAAACCACATTTAGGCTCCTATCCCTGCTTGCTAGCTCTTTGTCCTTGGAAAAATATCTTTTTCTTTCTAAAATTTATCTTCCCTACCTTATAAAATGAGGAATTGGCATCAATTTAACGGCAAAATGGTACAGTAAATAGATTGTTAAAGCCTGGTGTCAAGAAGATCTGAATTCAAATTCAACCTTAGATATTTACCTACTGTTTGACCTTAGGCAAATCACTTAACCTGTTTCCTCAGTTTCCTCATCTGTAAAATGGTAATAATAATAGCACCTACCTCCCAGAGTGGCTGTAAGGATAAAATGAAATAGTATTTATAAAAGTGTTTAGTATGGTAACTGGTATGCAAGTAGATATATATTATATATTCTAAATATTAGTTTATAATGTGTTATAAATATATTTATTATAAATATTAATTGTTATATTAATATAATTTGTATTATTAATTAATATAATGAATATGTTTATATGAATATTAGTTGTTGTTAAAGTCCCTTCCAGCTCTGAAGGCTGTGTCCCTCCGTGCAGATGTCTATTAGGAGAAAATACTTCCTAATTAAGAAAAATATCCAACAGTGGGTGTGCAGGATCAGAAACAGTATGTAACCCCATCTTGCTGATCAGAAAACTAGGAAGAGGCTCTCCTTCCCTCACACCCCTAGGAAGGCCATTGTCAATGAGCCACTCCAACAAGAGCTCAACGTTGGAAGCCCCTGCCACCTAGTTCTCCATTTGAAATGCAAAAGGCCGGAAAATTGCTTTTACCCGTTTGACAGGAGCTGATGTCAGCAGGGAAAGCAGCATTTGTAGACTTTGGATCCCAGCATGAGAGTAAACCCTGAGAACAAGAGCCTCCAGCCCCCTTATGGGATACTTGGTGGCCGGTCCTGCCTTGGTTTCCTTCTCGGGCTTGGGGGTAGATGGACAACAAACACTATCCACGCTCCCCATTGGATGGGGGCTGAGCCAAGATGGCGAATAGTGACAGGCAAGGTCATTAGCTGAGGAATCGCATGGAAGCCCGTGGCCTTTGTTAGTCCTTTTAGCTAGAACCTCTAAATGAGGAGCGATATTGAGTATCTGGTGCTTAAAAGCAGGGTGAGTGGGGAGAGCAGCAATGGCACGTCCAGAGTGTTTGTATTAACAGGCTTCACTGATTTTAACAGCCTCTCTTTTACATAACATTCCTTTACTAATATACACTCCACGCTGGCCAAGGGTGGGTAACAGATGTTAATTCTCATTTGGAGATAGGGAACTCGTGTACGGTGATATTACTTCTTCTTTATGAATATTTTAATATTAAAACAGCAAATCCCATAAAATGCTGAGATGACACTTTCTTTAAGTTATTTAATTCCAGGGAACTGCCGAGAAGACTTTACCTTGTGCTAAGCCCAAGGCTACTAGTGTGAGATACTAGTTCCTCCTTTGGAGCTGAAATATATCGCTGACATATCTACATCCCCTTCCTTCCTTCCCTCCCTCCTTCCCTTCCTTTCCTCTTTCCCTTCCTTCCTTTCTTCCTTCTTTCCTTCCTTCCTTCCTTCCTTCCTCCCTCCCTCCCTCCCTCCCTTCCTTCCTCTCTCCTTTCCTTTATTTCTTCCTTCTTCCCTTCCTCCTTCCCTCCCTCTCTCCTTTCCTTTCTTCCTTCCTTCCCCCTCCCAAATAAAAGAAAAATCCTACCCCATGGAATGATGCGTTACAGTGTCATCAGATTGATAAGCGAATAAATAAATACCAAAGTCATGCTCCCTCACCTGGGAAGAGTGCAGGTGTCCTATATTTGTTTAGAAATAGCTTCAAGAGGGACGGCTAGGTGGCACAGTGGATAGATAACCAGTTCTGGAGTCACTAGGACCTGACTTCAAATCCAGTTTCAGATAATTACTAGCTGTTTTACCCTGGGAAAGTTACTTAACCTTGTTTGAGGGGTGGGGAAAAGAGGAGAGAGAAAGAGAGTGAGAAAGGGGGGGAGGGAGGGAGACATAAAGAGAGAGGAAGGAAAGAAGAAGAGTGGGAAGGAGAAAGGAAAGGAGAGAGGGAGATAGATGGAGAGAGAGGGGAGAGGGAATGAGAAGGAAACAGAGAGGAAGAGAAGAGAGAAAGAGGAGAGAGAGACAAAGAAAGGAAGGAGGGAGGGAGGAAGAACATAAAGAAGCTATAGTCTGATTCATTTTCATAATGTGGTTCTTGGATACCTAAATCTTAGGGTTTCTGTTCTTAATGTCTTCTCCCACTCTACTCTTTAAAAAATCATTTTTAATAAATGGGCATGAGAGGGAGGAAGAATACAATTTGTGACTTTAGAAGTAGGTTTGGAATCAAAGTTTTGGAGTTCAAAGCATACCTCAGATGTATATTAATTGTATGAAGCTGGATAAATCTCTTAATCTCCATCAGCCTCAGTTTTCTTTATCTGTAAAATGGGGAGGTTGACCTAGATAACCTCAAGTTCTTTTTTGGGTCTAGCTCTGTAATCCCCTGATTTGACAGACTCATGAGGTCTCTGGTAGAGAAGTGGTAAGTCCAGAATGAGGCAGAGTTTCAGACTGAACATTCTGGTGGAGTGCTGGGCTCTGTCAATCCTTGTATAACTTTGGGCAAATCACTCAATCTCTTTGCGCCTCAATTTCTTCAGTTGTAAGATGAAATTGTTGGGCTGGCCAATCTCAAAGGCTTCTTTCACCTCTATATCTATGTGGACCTGTAATCATATGGAATGTTTCATTGATGCTCTTCTCCCCCCCCACCCAATATCTTTCATTTCCCAGATTCCTTCTGCCCTATGAAATATCTCTTAAAACAAAAAATTATAACAAAAAAAATCATATGATCATAAGGTTAGAGCTAGAAGAAATCTTAAAGATCATTGAGCCCAACCTATTCATTTTACAGATGAGAAAAATGAGGCAGAGAAAAGATGTCACTTGTTCAGGGGTCACACAAGTAAAATGTGTCTGAGGAGGGATTGAACCAAGTTATTTCAGACTTCAAGCAGAGGGGCCCATCTAATATTCCATGCTGCATCATCTAAGACAAAGGCTGATTCGGTCCACTTGTCCTGCCATTTCTTTGCAGAGAGACAAGAGGCAAATTTCCATCACATCCTCTCAAAGCCAGTCTAGGCCCTGCTTTTTCGATCCTGGTTGGCAGCGTGTCTTAGAGGGAAAAGTACTGGGTGTTAACAGATCTGCCTTCAAATTCTGACCCTTTCACTTGGGTGACGCAAAGCAAGTCACTTCCCTTTCTCTTCACGCCATTTGTAAGATGAGAAGTTGACCAAATGATCTCTAATCTTCTTTCTGATGAGAAATCCCGTGAGCATTTTTCTGGGACAATGGGAACCTTCTACTCTTGCTTACTTTCTAGCCAACTCTCTGGATTCAGGGCCAGGCCCACTTCAAAGGGGGTGGGAATAGTAATATTCACTGAAGACTCTGGCTGTCACTGAGTTCTCCTTTCTCTTTCCTTCCTAGAAAATGGGGAAGTTGGACTCAGTGGTATCCAAGACCCCTTCTAATTCTGATGTTCTATATTGTATATTCCTTCCTAGCTCTGACCTCCTGAGTTTTAAGCTCCCTCCCAGCCCTGACCTCCTGGGTTCTAAGGGCCCTCCCAACTCCGACATCCTGTGTTCTAAGTTCCCTCCCAGCTCTTACCTCCTGGGTTCTAAGGGCCCTCCCAGCTCTGATATTCTGTGTTCTGAAACCCCTTGCCCCCCAGTTCTGACATTTTCTTTATCAGGTCCACCCTCATCCTTTTCTATCTCTCCTCCATGGCTGTCTATATATTTGGGAATTTCATCCCTGGGCCTGTTCCCACCTCTACCAGCAGGCTTGACAGCCTAGCTCCTTGGTGCCTTGGGGTTGAGTCTTGCATCCCCCCATTCCTACACTACCGGGCTAAACTGAACAGGGGCCTGCTTGTGGGATGAATTGCTATGGACCGCCCAGCACTGCCCTGGAGGGCCTTCTAGAGGGAATTGTAATTAAATATGGGGCGGCTGCACTTAGGATAATGACACACTGTACTCAGAATTGCATTCCTTGGCCCTGGATTACCTGATGCCAGAAAATCCAATAACCCGGGGTTAAATTGAATCAGGAGGTGGCGTTGATTGAACTTGTAAAAATCTGGCCGGTTTTCAGCGGGGGTTGGATTATGCTTATGTTTATTATTGTTTCTTTGGAGGTCCCAATCCCCCTCCACATTCTAGCTTTTCACTGGCGAGGGCTTCTGGGCAGTTAGTGTAGGGCCAAGAGCCTGGAATTCTGAAATAAGGAAGATCTGGGTTCAAATGCTGCTCCCTGACAGTTGGTGGCTATGTGGTCCTGGACAAGTCACCGTCTGGAGCCCAGTTTCCTTGATGGCAGCATAATGCCTATCTATTGCAGGATGCATTTAAGGACCAAATGAGATAGTGTGAGGAAGGCACTCTCTGGACTTTAGTATAGAAATTAAAAAGGAGAGAATGAAAGGACAGCTCTGGGGGCTCTGCCCACCTATATAGTCAGCCATTATGATTATCGTTGCTTTGTCTGAATCTTGGAGCTCTGCTCTTGGAAGAGGAAAAAACCTCCAGCAGTACCTGTGCCTGGAGCAGCACCTGGCTGTTAGCCTGGCAATTGAGGCCTCTGAGGAGTAGATCACTTCCACCCTGGCATCTGACTGGGAATTAATCCTCCCACTCTAGTATCCTCAACAGGTGGTTCCCTCCAGAAGGCTTTTGTGGAAGAGGAACGTCTGAAAATTCACTGGCAAGGCAATTGGGGTTAAGTGACTTGCCCAGGATCATACAGCTAGTGAATGTTAAGTGTCTGAGGATGGATTTGAATTCAGGTTTTCCTGACTTCAGACTGGTATTCTATCCACTGCAACGATCTAACTGCCCCTCATCATTTTTTTGAGCTCACAAGGAGAAAATCTGGAGTGAACTTAGGAGGAGTCGACCTGGACTTATCTTCTCGACTTTGTCACTTATTAGTCCTCTCTCCATGCACATTACTTTGACCTGGATGCATCTTACTTAACTCTTCTATAAAATGGGTTAGTGTTTTCAGGGTTGGGGTGAGGAAAACTCTTTACAAAATATAAAGAACCATGTAAAGTAAGACTTATTTTTTTAGTGCAGTTAGAATCAATCAAAAGCATTTATTAAATTCTAGGTACTCAAGGAAACAAGGGAGACAATACCTGCCCTCAAGAAGCTTTCATTCTATGATCGATCAAAAGATTCAGTGCTCACAGTGTTTCTGTGATCTACTTGTTTTGGGAAGCTAGGTAGCAGAATGACTAAAGCTTGGGGCTTGGAGTCAGGAAGAGTTCAAATCTGGCCTCAGACACTCCCTCACTTTGTTACCCTGGTCAAGTCACTACACTCTGTTTGCCTCAGTTTTCTCATCTGTAAAATGAGCTGGAGAAGGAAGTGACAAGCTTTCTTTGCCAAGAAAACCTCAGTGGAGTTACAAAGAGTCAGACATGATTGAAAATGATTGAACAATAGAAACATGGTAAAGTGGATAGAGAGCCAGCTTCTGGCCTCTAAACCAGAAAGACTTGGTTCTAGTCCTTCCTCTGACACATACTGGCTACATGGCCCTAGGCAAATCACCTAGCTTCTCTTTGCCCAAGGCAACTCTCTAAAATTCTTTTAAGTTGCCTAAACATGCTAGCTTTTTGTTTCAGGGAGTTTTCTGACTCAAGTTCTCCAAACCAGTGATGTCACAAGTCCTGGATCTATCTGCCCATCCCTCAGAATACACCTCACTTATTCTCTGCCAAGGAGGGAAAAATTTAGGTAGACTAGATCAGCAGGAGAAGCTAAATGGGAGTGGACTTATTAGAAGAAAAGGGAATGACAAGTAAGGGGATTTATGGCCCTTGCTGGCCAAACTTCATTTCAGTTCTTGAAGAAGAATGAAAAGAGTGGACCAGAATTGGTAATGCTGACTTTTTAAAGAATAGGTTTCTCTGGAAGTAGAAGGTTAGACTGATAGATATCTGTCCAAGTTCTCCAGCAACTTGGAGCACAAGGAAAAATCTCCCTAGTAATGTGACAGTTGCTTTGGGTGGTCTGCCTAGAAGAAGAAACTAAGAGCAGCAAGTTAGTGGCCAAAGGGTCAGAGCAAACAACCAACAGGGTTGAAGAAGGCAAAGAAACAAAGTTGCTTTTCCCAATTGTATTTAATAGCTGTTTTAATTACCCAACAATTAATCTAGCAAACAAGAACTAATGTCTTTTTTTACATTTAATTTTTTTATTTTATTTTTTCTCAATTATTTGAATTATTTTAAAAATTCTCAATTCTCTCCCTTCCTTCCATCTTTGAAAAGGCAAGCAAATTGATGTAGATTATACATGTGCAGTCATGCAGAACATTTCCATAATAATACCTTTTCAAAGAACTTCTGTGTAATCACACAATTTGGTAGAAAGAAACTGAAACCTACAAAGGTTTGTGACTTAACCCACCCACCATATCACAACCAATTACAGGGAGGAAGGGGAGATAAGAAGGGGGAAGGTAGAAGAGCTAGCTGGAACTATCCTGGGTTATGGATAGGTGGGGTCATGTGTCCAAAAGTGGAAGAGATCTCAGAGCTCATCAAATCCAACTTGTTCATTTTATAGATGAGGAATCTAAGTGAAGTGATTTGCCCAGGGTCACACAGCTACAAAGTGTTATGAGGAAAGATTCTTTTTTTTTTTAATGTATTTTTTTTTTTTATTTAATAGCCTTTTATTTACAGGATATATGCATGGGTAACTTTACATCATTAACAATTGCCAAACCTCTTGTTCCAATTTTTATGAGGAAAGATTCAAACTTGAGTCCTCTGATTCTAAATCCTACAGCTTTTAATTTGAGAAAAATATAAATTTGTTCTTAAAAAATATACTAATTTCTGAATTCTCTCCTTCCCTCCCACCCTTCCCTCACCCATTGAGAAGGCAAACAATATGATTAAATCCCACAGTCTTTCTACTACTTTGTGTCATCATGCCCAACCTTTAATTTTTTTCTCCACAAACATGTTTAAGCTTTATTATTTTCTTTTTTTCTGGTTACACATGTACATTAATGTTTAAAAATATACATTTCTTTATAAACCATGTTGGGAGAGAAAAATTAGAACAAAAGGGAAACATCATAAAAAAAAAAAAGGAAAAAAAAGTGAACAAAGTATGTGTTGATGTACCTTCAGTCTTCATAATTCTCTCTCTAGATGCAGATGATGTTTTCTATCCATAGTTTATTGGGATTGCCTTGGATCATTGAACTGCTAAGGAGAACCAACTTTTTAATAGTTGATCAATGCACAATCTTGCTGTTGCTGTGTACAATGTGTTCCTGGTTCTACTTGTTCTGCTCAGCATCAGTTCATGTAAATCTTTCTAGGTCTTTCTAAAAAACAAGTTGTTCATCATTTTTTATAGGACAATAATGTTCCATTACTTTCATATACCAGAACTTATTCAACCATTCCCCAATTGATGAGCACCCCCTTATTTTCCAATTCTTTGCTCTCAACCCTTTAGTTTTACACAGGAGGAAACTGGGATTTGGAGTGATTAAGTGAATTCCCAGAGTCACACAACTAGTAAATATCTGGGGTAGGATTTGAATGCAGGTCTTTCTGACTCCAAGTCTAGTGTTCTATCCATTATAGCAGGCTACTTCTAGATAAGGTGTTCTTAATCTGGGTTCTGTGTGTGTGTGTGTGTGTGTGTTTGTGTGTGTTTGAACATAGTATATATAATATATACACAGATAGTGGTAACATTTTTATAAATTTGTTTCCTTTGTAATTTTGTACATTTTGTTTTCTGCATTTAGAAGCAATATTCTTAGAAGGGTCCTGTAGGAATACCAGTTAGTATTCCAAAAGGTCCATGTAAAGAAAGGAAGGTAGAGAACTCCTGTTCTAGATATTTTGTAGGCTTCTACTCATTTCCTTTTTTTAATTCTAATTCCTAAGGGCTTTCTGGATGTGTGTGTGCCTCCTTCCTTCCCTTCCCCTCTCTGTGTTAGTCTCTCTCTGTCTCTCTGTTTCTCTGTTCATCTGTCTCTCTCTTTTTCTCTGTCCCCTCCCCTCTCTCTCCAGTCTTTGTCACCTTACTTCTTGCTTCTATTCTCTGCCTCCCTTTCTCTGCTTCCTGCCTTTGAGGCTTTCTGACCTTAGATCCTCTTTCTGACTTCTCCATCCTTCTCTGTTCATCTTCTTCCTCTGTTCCAAATGTCTTAGAAGACAGATGTTGACCTCAAAGAGCGCTGCCTCTGCTCCCTTCTCCTTCCCCCCCCCCTCTGTCTCTTTCTCTGTCTGTCTCTTTGTCTATCTCTGTCTCTTTCTCTCTCTGTCTCTTTCTCTCTCTGTCTGTCTCTCTCTAATACACACACACACACACACACACACACACACACAGAACTTCCTCTATGCATATAGGCACCTCTGCATGTATACACAGACACACCATATACACTAACCAACTGCCCTTATTAAGCACCTGCTGAATTCATGTAATGCTCTGATATTGCAGTGGGGGAAGGCACAAGCTGTATAGTCCTTCCTTAGGGAATTTACAGGATAGTAGACAGGCGTCAGGCAGAAGATTGCATGTTCAGTCCATCAGAGAGATGAAAGCATTGTGTTGTGACAGGCCCACGGAGGAAAGCCTTTAGCAATCCGGGAATGACACATGCTTTTACACTGGAAGCTGGAGACAGGCTGCATCCAGCTCCAAATCCTGCCTCAGACACTTCCTATTTGTGACCTTAGAATGGTAGATTTTGGGGGAGGCGAGATCTACCTCTAAGGCCATCTGGTCCAAGCCCCTCATTATACAGATGAGCAGGGAAGAAGAGTGCACATGAATTGTACAAAGCCATAGACAATAGTGCCTAGCTCAGAGTCTAAGTCACTTATCTTTCCTGAGCCTCAATTTCCTCATCTGTCACATTCAATCAATCAACAAGCATTTAATAAGCATCTATAGCACCATGTGCATTATTGGTTAAGCAGAGGATTCAAACAAAGACAAAAAGTATGGGAGAAAAAACACATCAATGACTAGATACAAACAAGTTACAAACAGAGATTCTTGTAGCGGTGGAATTTTATCTGGGACTTGAAGAAAGCCAGGGAAGGCGGGAGGTAGAAATGAGAAGGCAGACAGTAAGTGGGGTAACATTGTCACCACTGTGCTTGAGAAATTTCAATGTAGCAGCTAAATGAAGACAGTGTGGAGTGGAGAAAGACTTGAGGCAGGAAGACGAGTCAGCAGGCTCTTGCAGTAGTCTGGGGGCAAGTGAGGAAGGCTGGGACCAAAGTGATAACAGAAACAGGAACAGCAGAGAGGAGTCTCACATGGGGAATGGAACAAAAGCAAAATATGACCAAGGCTTGGACGTGGACTGAGTGCAGAGTCAAGGCTGCCAGCTGGATTGTGAGCCCAGGGAATTAGTGGCGCTGTGGACAGTAACGACAAATTAGAAAGAAGGGAGCACTTAGAGTTAGAAATACACAATGAGGTTAGTTTTGGGCACATTGAGTTTCAGATATCTATGGGGCATAAGTTCCATATTTTCAAAAATCAATTGGAAATGTGAGCTAGAAGTCAGGAGAGAAACTAGGGCCAGATAATGTATCTGGGAATCATAAGCATATTGTGATTGAGATCACTAAATTAGTCAGTCAACACAAGCACACCTCATTTTATTGTGCTTTGCTTTATTGCATTTTTTTTTTTAAATCGAGGGTTTGTGGCAACCCTACATCGAATAAATCAATTGGTGCCATGTTTCCACGGCATATGCTCACATCGTGTCTCTGTGTCATATTTTGGTAATTCACAAAATATTTCAAAATTTTCTTTGTGTGGCAAACTCACCCACTGTAATACCTGTGACTGGAGTAAAATCTGGTTGTTAGTCACGGGAGCATAAATTGAGACCTAGAAAGGACCTGTTTCATGCTATCAATCAGAAACTATGAGGGCCAGAAGTCCAACCCCTTTTTTTTACAGCTGAGTAAACTGAGGCCTAGGGATGGCAAGTGAGTTTCCAAAGGTATAAAATTGGAATGATAATTTTTACTATTCTAATATTAAGGCAGGTTGTTAAGAAAAGTGCTTTGTTAAACTTACTTCACATTTCTGTATGGTTTATTATTATCATCAATATTATCTTTAGTATTCAGGCCAGTTGCAATGATCTTATGATGAAGAGAGCCATTTGTACCCAGAGAGGACTGTGGGAAATGAGTGAAATATAACATAATATTTTCACTTTTTTGTTGTTTTCCTTATTTTTTTTCTTTTTTGATCTGATTTTTTTGTGTGTGTGCAGCATAATAATTGTAGAAATATGTGTAGAAGAACTGCACATGTTTAACATGTATTGAATTGCTTGTCATCTAGGGGAGTGAGTGGGGAGAAAGGAGGAAGGGAAAAAATTTGGAACAAAAGGTTTTATAAAGGTGAATGTTGGAAACTATGCATATGTTTTGAAAATAAAAAGCCTTGATAACAAATATTATCATCTTCTTATTGATACCCATGCATACAGTGAAAAATACATGGATACATATATGTGTGGGCAAAGAGAGATAAATGATAGATAGATGGATGGATGGATGATGGGGAGAGAGAGAGATGGATGATGGATAGATAGATAAATAGATGATAGTGGATCAATCTAATCACTATAGATGAATACATGCATGAGCATGTTAGGCCATATTATATAAAGTGCCTTTGCCCAAGGCTGACATCTTATCCCCTTCCCTGTCATGATACCTTTCTCCATAATCCTCCCAAACTCCAGGGAACAGGCATCCATTCTTATAAAATGGATGACACTAAGCCCCAGGAGCAATAGGTGGGGCTCTAGGATTAAGACTTGCCTCAGTTTGCCTAGATCCCATATATGTTTGCAAAGTCTTGAGAGGGAGATGGGAGGTGGGGCAAGAGATCTTCTAGGGTTTCTTACCCCAGAAAAATCAGAGTTCTAGAATCTCAGTATGGGAACAGCTCTTAGGAGCTGTTCTAATCCAGCCCACAGCAGGGCAGGTATCTTTTCTACCTTAGAAAGGGTCCCTTTCACTGAGAGGGAACCTTCTTTTTCTCAAAGATACCTCCCATTCCACTTTGCCAGAGTTCTGTCGGGAAGAATTTGGTTCTCCTAGCAATTTAATCTCAGCATCTTTACATCTTTAACCTGTTGATCCCCGTTGCCCTCTGGGACCAAGCAGGACAAAGCTAATCCTTCTACCAACTAATTTGTCTTCAAATGTCTAAACACAGCTGTCATGCCCCTTCCATAACAGCTTAGAGAAAGTTACTTTACTGTTCAAATTGATTTCTTCTTACATAAAATGAGGGGAGAAGGAAGACTAGAGTATTTGATCTCTGGGGTCCCTTCCTCATGTAAATCGATGAGTCCTAAAGTTGTAAAGGAAACATGAGGGAACGGTTGAGCGAATGAAAATATTTATTAAATATTTTCTGCATACTTAGCATTGTGTTAAGTGCTGTGGATACAGAGACAAGTGGAACAGTCCCTTTTCTCGAGGGAGCTCACACTAATTAGAAGCGACACATTTAACAATATGCCCGGAGTCTTCTCTCCTCCAGACCAAACATCCCCCGTTCCTTTGGCCCCTCCTCATCATGCAGTCCTCTTTCAGTGATTACATTGTCCCAGACAATGTCTTTTTTGGGAACTCCCCAGTTTATTCCTGTTTAAGTTTACCCTCCACTAGACCGGGAACTTCTTGAGACTAGCTAGGGACCATCTTTTATTTTTGTATTCCCAGTGCTTAGCACCATACATGGTGCACGGTAGCTCCTCGGTATTTGTTGATTGACTATATTCCAGATGAGATTTAAGAGCACTAGGTTTTGTCATTTCGCTAACAATTCCATCAACCATGTTCATATTACAGAAGAGGCCAAGAAGGAGTCAGCTGAGTCAAGGCCAGTCACATTTTCTCTGACAGGCTGCTTCTGGCCATCAGTCCTAATAGTTGACAAAAGTAATGGGGGGGGGGCACTAAGTAATGGGGGAAATCATGGCGATTGGTGGTGCAGTGGATAAAGACCTGAGCTTTCTGAGTTCAAATCTAGCTTCCAGACATGAGATCTTTTCATTCAATAAACCTTTGTTAAGCATCTGCCATGGGCAGGACTGTGTGATTAAGGAAGGACCAGTGGACCCTAGAGATCAACCAATGGATGTGGAGGATAGGGCAGAAGTTAGAGGTAAACACTGAATTATCATGGCTCTAGAGATAGATAAGCCCACCTAACCAATACTCCCCCCCATTTTATAGATGAGAAAACTGAGTCCCAGAGAAATTAAATGACTTGCCCAGGTAGTAAGCATCAGAAGGAGGATTTGAATACAGGATCTTTGACTGGAGTCAATGTCCTTTTCCATTACATTTCATAACTTTTTTTAAGATTCCAAATTCTCAACCCTCAGTTCTTTGGAGAATGGTACAGCCATTGGTGGTGAAGAAGGAGAGCCTCTCCTGGGAGGCCAGAGAGGCAGTCACCAGGATTCAAGTGCTGAGTCCTCAACTATGGCCTGGCTTGCCCTTAAAAGCTCCATGATGTAAAGGCTTGGGGAGAAAGTTGAGTTGGCCACACAGTCAGGAGGAAAGTGGTTTGGGTTCTGTCACTTATATACTCTGAATATTCCTAGATGTGCCCATACCGTCCACCCTGTTAGAAGGTAAATTCCTTCTAGAATACAGTGCCTAGCATACAGCTAGAGCTTAATGAATGTTGGGAGAGGCAGCTGATTGATATCCATGTGACTGTGGGCAAATTATGAAAGCTCTCCAAGCCTGTTTCATTATCTATAAGATGGGGATTCATTCTTCAGCAAATCTTCATTATTAAATACCTGCTGTATACAATACAAGACAATATCTGTGCTGTAGTAGAGAGAAGAATGATTTCAGAGTCCGAAGGCTTCAGCTGAAATCCTGTGTTTCTTTATCTGTAAGATGAAGATTTCAAAATCAGAAAGTTTCCAGCTCCACCACTTGCTAGCTATGGGACCTTGAGTCAATCTCTTGACCTTGTTGTAAAATGGGGTCAGTAGAGCCACATTCCTTCCATTACCAAGTGATTGTAAGGAAAGTGCTTTCAAAACTCTAAAGCCCTATAGAGAGGTAGCTGGTTGGTTTATTATTCCTGCTCCCCACCTTCCAGCTTGGATTTGAGACTCATTCCAGGCTCTCCAAGGTGACTTTTGCCCTAGGACATGGCTCAGAAGACCTAAGGAGCGGCCATAGATAACCGGTTTTGTTCTTTCTCCTCTGGAGCCTTTCAGATTTCCCTTGGTTTAGGGAGAGAAAAATCCTGATGTGAGGGAAATGAAGGTGGAGGAGAGAAGCAAGTCTGTATTTTCATCCCTCACTTCTTGTGGACCCAGGATAGCAACTATTTCAAAACCCAGGGCTCTTTGTTGCTGTAGCAACCCCCCAGGCCTCCTGTAGCTCCACCTCCCTCTGCCAGCCCTGGAAACTTGCCTCCTTACAGAGCCAAAGGTCCCCACGCACGTGGCCAACCTCACTTCAATAGACAGTGTTTCCTCGCAGCTGCCTCTGGGGAGGAATATGAGAACTCTTTAAAATGTTAGCTCGTGATTTAGGGCAGGAAATGGTTTCTTCCCTCTGCTCTCTCCCCTTGTTGTTTGGACTGATAAAACTGAAATCCTAATCAACCTTAGTCAAGGGCTCTTTCTTCTTCTTTTCTGTCTGCATAGGCAGGGAGGACCATCGCTCTCACACCATTGCAATGGCATTATAAAATTTGGGTCTACAAGGGCTCTTCCTTAGAACACAGAATGCCAGTGCTGGGAGGGCTCTGAAAATACACACTGAGATAGCTAGAAGGGCCTCAGAACATAGAATGTCCAAAGCTGGAGGGCCTTTAGAAAACAGAGTTAGAAGGGACTTAACAACACAGAAAGTTAAATAGAGTGTTAGACCTGGGAAGTTCTAAGGTATTGTGCATAAAATATAAACTACTACTACTACTACTACTATTACCTCAGTGCTATTATTACTACTACTGCTACTACTACTATTACTACTACCTTGGTGCTATTATTACTAATTCAATTACTACTACTACTACCATTACTATTACTATTACTACTACTACTATCACTACTATTACACTACCTTAGTGCTATTATTTACTACTTCTATTACTACTACTACTATTATTACTAGTACTACTAGTACTAGTACTATCACTACCTTAGTGCTATTATTACTTCTTCTATTACTACTACTACTGCTACTACTACTACTACTACTACTACTACTACTACCACCACCATATCCACTGTGGATGCTACTATTACAACCACCATTACTACTACTACTACTACTACTACTACTACTACTACTACCATCACCACCCCTACTACTACTACTACAGCTACATTTACATAATACTTTTAGGCTTGCAAATCTCTTTACAAGCATTATCTCATGTTACTTACATTGTTACAAATTTATATGTAATAGTTACTTACATTATTACATTGTTACATTTCATTATTTATATTATTGCAAATATTGTCTCACAACAGTACTTATCATTCCAACAATCCTGAAAGATAAGTGCTATTATTCTACTCATTTTACAGATGAGGAAACTGAGGTACAGAGAAATTAAAGGGACACAACTAGTAAATAGCTGAGGCAAGACCTTCCCATCTCCCAGTTCAGCAGTCTTATTCACTGTCATGTATCGCTGCCCTTAAAATATCAGAGCTAAAAGAGATAGGATTTTAGATATCACCTGGTCCAATTCTCTGTGAATCAAGTCCCCAAAGTCATGCAGATGAGTAGCTGAGATTCAATCTGAAGCAGTGCTTATCCATTGATTAGATATGCTGAAATTGAATTTATCAATGGTAATAGCTAGCTACAGGTCTCGGGGAGTGCGTTAAATGAGTCCCAGAGCAAATAGTCTCTCCTTGAGGCTGGAACAGTCTATTTAGCTTAAGAAGAACTCAGAACTCTATGGGAAAATCCTAAAATTCTAAATTATAGCCGTAAAAGACCTCAAAGGACTTGTAAAATCCCCTCATTTTGTTTCTTCAGTCGTGTCCAACTCTTTATGATCCCATTTGCGGTTATCTTGGCAGAGATCTTGGAGTTGTTTGCCATTTCTTTCTCCAGCTCATTTTATAGAAGAGAAACTGAGGTAAACTGGGTTAAGTGACTTGCTCAGGATCACATAGCTAATATACATCTGAGGCCAGATTTGAATTCAAGTCTTCCAGACTATAGACCTGTACTCTACACATTAGCTGCCCCAAATCCCCTCACAAGGAAATTATGACTTAGTCATAAGGAAAATGGCTTACCCAAGATCACACAGGTGGCAAGGCTGAGTTTTAAACCCATGCCCTCTAACTCTACATCCCTTTTCCCAATATACCAGTTGACTTCAGGTATTTGAGACTGGGGGAGCCAAGGACCACATTGATTAATAAGAACAGTCCTAAACCTGAAGTACTTAAAGAAGCTGATGCTGGCCATTTGTCATCCTGGCTGTGGGCCTCTGATGCTTAATTGCATCTATTTTTGAGTTCTCTGGGCACAGTGTAGTTTATCGAGGCAGCTGGTGCATCGGTCTTCGAGGTCTCATCAGTAGACACAAAACATCCCTTTACATAACAGTAATAGTAATGGTGATGATGATGGTGATGATGATGGCAATAAAGATGATGATTGACACTGACAAAGAACATTCAGTTTTGCAGAGTACTGTGCCTGGAGCACCCCACTGATGCCTTACCACACCACTCTGGACAGATATGCACAGATGCATTCCCTGCCAGGGTCAAATAGCTAGGAAGCATCAAAAGTAACATTTGGACCCGATTTTCTCTAGCTCCAATTACTATCCTGTCTTCACTATACCGTGCTCCCTCATCCAATAATAGGTCTGTCTGATCAGTATGTTTGGGGTTTTTTTTAGGTGCTGGAAATGCTAGCACCAACTCAAATATAATATATTTTATTCTTTATGAAGCTTACAGAATTTTCTTATATATATGCATATATATGATAGCTTTTTATTTTTCAAAACATATGCAAAAATAATTTAACATTCACCCTTGCAAAACCCTTTGTTCCAAATTTTTCTCCTTCCCTCCCTTCTTTCCCCCTCCCCTACACAGCAAGTAATTCAATATAGGTTAAACAGGTGCAGTTCTTCTAAACATATTTCTACATTTAGCATTCTGCATAAGAAAAATCAGATCAAAAGGGGAAAAAAATGAGAAAGGAAAGGAGGCAGATAAAAACAACAACAACAAGGGTAAAAATATTGGGTTGTGATCCACATTCAATTCCCATAGTCCTCTCTCTGGATGCAGATGGCTCTGTCCATCAGAAGTCTGTTGGAATTGGCGATCAGTATGTTTCTAATTTGGTGCACAGGAAAGAGCAGTTGAATTGAACATAGGACCATAAGCAAATATCACTTTTCTAGGGCTCGGTTTTCTTCTTGGTAAAGTGGGGGGGGGGTAATACTGCGTGTACTACCCATTCGGCAGAATTGTGTGTGGCAAACACTTGGTAATGTGTTTTTGGTAAACATAGAAATTCGAGCTGTTATTATTTTTCTAAGCAGTGCTCAGCTCATCAAAATTCTGGCCCAAGGAAGGAGTTTGAAAGAGTCCCTGGGAAGTTATCATCATGGACTGTGGCCTGTGTGTAATTGCACTCACTATTCTCTTGACACCCAATTGCCAGGGCTCTGAGACTCAACCTAGAACATGTTGCTGATGGATGACTGTGATACTTTTTCAGTCTGATTAATTTCTCCCAATAGGACCTGGTCTTTGATTGAAAAAAACAGGCCCTGTAACTGCTCAGTGAAATAAATACCCAGCTTTTATTCATTGCCAAAGTAGAGTTTGCCATGTTTTCTCTCTCGAAGACCCCAACGCCTATTCAAGAAGCCAGTCCTCTCAGTAGCCTCCTGTGCCCGATGTCGTTACTCGAGCTTTGGCAGATAGGAAGCTGCTTATCTTCTCTAGTTCTGCCTTGTAGGATGCAGGTTGGGATAGAGATGAAAGCCCAGAGGTATCAAAGGAGCAACAAAAAGAAAAAGAAATAACATAACAATAGCAATAAAATGTCAAAGGCAAATATGGTGTAATAACTAAAGATCTGGCCAGAGATAGCTAAGTGTAAGCCCTGCCACTGACAAATACTGCCTGTAGCATTACTTAAGCTCCTAGTACCTAAGGCCAGGGATATCCAGCTCAAGCAGAAATGGATCCCTGCAGCCATATATTGACTTCTAAAACCACAAGTTAACATTATGTTGATTTGTATTTTTTTATGGATCTTGTAAAGCATTTCCCCATGATATTTTAATCTGCCTCGTGTCTCTTAAGATTATAAATTGCAGAGAAGTTACTGACCTAGGTTGATAGAGGGAGTTCCCTATAATAATGAAATTATAGCTAAAACCCTCCTCCCCTAAGTGTATCCTGTGGCTACTTATGGAGATAAGGCTGATTCAGTTAGTCAACAAACATTACTTACTGTGTGCCAAGCACCGTGCTAAACTCTTGGGAGTACAAAGGAAAAAGCATAAACAATCCTGGCTTTCAAGAAGTTCACAGACCAAGGGGAGAGATAACATACAAATCACTAGGTAAATATAAGATATATAACAAGGAGATGGAAAATAATCTGAGAGGGGAAAGCAGTAACAGGTGAAGGGACTAGGAACAGTGCCAATTGGTAGAGGGAGTTTTTCCTCATCTGAGAGCTCCATGTGCAGTGAAACTAGAGGTCTAATCTTTGTTTCCTCCCCCTCTTCTCTTCATTGCTTTCTTACTTTGTCTGTTTTTCTTTCATGTCTTTCTCTCTCTCCTCTCTCTCTCTCTCTCTCTCTCTTTCTCTCTGTCTCTCTCTTTCCCTCCCTTTTTTCTATCTTCTTTGTCTTTTTTACTCTATTTATTTGTCTGTCTCTCTATACATCCTTACACGTATACACATATATGCATTATATTTTATGCATTATGAGCTTTTTGAAAATAGGAACTCACAGAATCAGGGGCTGAATTTGAACTCAGGTCACCTTGGCTACAAGAGCACTTGTCTATATAATGCTCAGCTACTTCACAGTTCAGTCATCACTGTTCAGACGGACAGACAGACAGAGACTGAGCAAGACAGGGAGATGTCAAGTGGAAAAGGATACTTAATTATTGGGCAAATCAGGAAAGATCTCTTATAGAAGATGCCCCTCTGAAATATTCTCAGAGGTAAGGATGAGAAAGGGAATACATTTTAGATGTGGGGACCAGCCTCTGTAAAGCCATGGGACTTTTTCCTCCCCTGAAGAATGAGAGAATTGGACCGTGTGCTCTCCAGCTCCCCAACCCCCCAGCCCTTAAACGTTGGGTTCTGTGGACCCCTAGTTTCTGGATCTCCTAGCTAACCATGCAGCCACCCAAGCCTGAGACCACAGGCCAGTGGGGGGATGTGGAAATGCAGAGAGGGCTCTAGATAGAATGTCATATTTTTCAATTTGTATTTTCCTTCCTCTATCTTGGAAATTGGGGCATAGGATTTCTTGACTCAACTCTCTGGTCTTGATAAAAATCCCCAGGGCTCAGGGAGCTGTTCTTTTGCTAAATCTGGCCTCTTCCTGTGAAGAGCAAATAGAAAGCTTGAAACTGCAGTAGCAGCAGCAGCACAGGCCTGAGAAGGGAGGTGGGGCAAAACGGAGCTCAGCCCTGCTGCCTGGTATTAACTGCTCCCTTTTTTCTCTTCTATTTCCACTGAATTGCCATCTGAGACTTGAAAAAGGGGACACCACTACCTGCCAGCTAGGGGAGGGGGAGGGAGCAAGGAAGGGGAAATTTGGAACAAAAGGTTTTGCAAGGGTCAAGGTTGGAAAAATTATCCATGCATATGTTCTGTAAATAAAAAAAGGAATAAAGAAAAGGGGACCCCAAAGGTCCCCTGGATCATTGCTTCTCTGAACTAGAATCCCCATTATATTCATCTCTGACAAATTGTCATCATCCAGCCCAGGCTGGAATATTCAGAGTAGAAATGGTGCAAAAGCAAGAACTCCCAATTTGGAGTCTGTGAGTCTTAATCCTAGTGCAGACTTGACCTTGGAAAAGTCACTGACTTTCCTCATCTATAAAGGACAGAGTTGGACAGGAAGACCTAGAAGGTCCCCTCAGTCTTTGAGAGCTTAGAAAGAGGTTTTACAGGGATGTTACCTCAGAAGATGATTTTTTTTCTTCCTACATAAAATTTTGATAAATTTTGTTTCTTGATCACCATATTTTCCAGTATATGCCTCTCCTACACTCCCTTTACTACAAACTAAAAAGAAAAGTTCCATAGAGACACTATTCCTTACCCATAATCCCTTTCCTCTGTAAAGAAAGGGGCTAGGATAAGGGTGATATGGCTAATAGTTCTCCAACTGCCAGGATTTCCAACTGGGAAAGTTTTCAGAGTGTCTGGGGAAGCTAAGGACCCTTTCTTGGAGTCATGTTTAAATGCATAAAATGAAATAGACTGGATTACAATGGAAACGAATTACAATGAAATAGTCTTTTTTTTTTTTTTTTTTTAAGTTCACAGACTCCAGCTTAAGAGTCCTTCATCCTTTATTTTACATGTAAGAGAATATGAACCAGATAGGGAAACCAATCTGCTCATACAGAGAGTTAATTAAGTAGCAGAACTAATATTAGAACACAGATTCTCTGGCATCCAGTCCAGTTCCTTCATGTAAAGGTTGTTGTTCACTTTCACCCATTCCATTTCATCCTCACTCTGCCTCTTTCTTCCCAGAAAAAGGGGATTGTGGGGAGGCATGGAACATTGAACATGGGATCAGACTTTGTCAATGTTTGTTAACTTTAGAAAACCCCTCATACACACACTTCTAAACTCTCTCAGATGCTGGTTTAATGTTTAAAGTAATGGATCTGAGTCAGAAGACCCTCAGTTCAAATCCAGTCTCAGATACTTACTAGCTGTGTGATCCTGGGCAAGTCACTTAACCCAGTTTGTCTCATTTTCCTCATCTGTCAAATGAGCTGGAGAAGGAAATGGCCAATCACTCCAGTATCTTTGCCAAAAATAAATAAATAAATAAAAATACCCAAATGGAGTCACAGAGAGTCAACAACAACAAAGATGGAGGATACCTGGCTTCTCATCTCAAGTAGTTTATTTTGTATTCTGGGAAAGAACCCGTAGTAGATATCTAAGTCTGCTAGCCACCAAGCCCTGAACAGCCAGTGTGCCCTGGAAGGCGACTATTCAGAACCTACCCAGAACTGGTCATTGTGGAGGGGAAGGGTAAGCTCTTGTAGAAGGGCCCTTGGGCTGAGCAAAGAGGCATGAGATGTGGGAAACTTTCCTGTCAGTTAGCAGACTGGCTGCTTCTTGGGCAGCAATTTTGTCCTCGCCAGAGATCTCAAAGCAGCAACTACTTCTTCAGTATCTGGGGGAGGGATAAACTAGATGCTAGCCGGACAGGGTGGTACCCAGGGGAGGGGGCCATGAGGGTTTTGTTCCCGAATTTAGAAGCCTTCCATCTTTCTACAGGGGTGCAAGCCCCTCCTCTGCATGGCCCCTCCCTGGGTAATCAATATTTATCAAAGTCCTGCTCTGTTCTGTGCCTAAACACGGATCCCTCGGCCCCCACTTCCTCGCTCCCCCATGGTGGCCGGTCTCCCGATGGACTAGAAACCGTGAGGTATCTTCTTCTCAGATGAGCCCTCCACTCTCCAGCTTGCCCCGGCCACAGAAACTGCCCAATCCCAGGCTTTCCTGGAGGGCCAGGCCCAGGGACCTCTCCTGAACCTATGGGGGATGTAACCACAAGCCCAGAAATGGGTTTTTTCCCCCCAGCTCTTGGACAACTGGAAATGTTGGTGGATTTTCAGCCCCATCCCTGCCCCGGCGCGTTCTCCCACAGCCAGCTTTGCTGAGAAAGGGAGTCCTTTCTGTAAATCATTAAGGTCCCTAAATTTGCCGGTTAATTAGGATAAGTTGTGGCTGTCAGTCTTAGGATTTAATTACATTCTTGGCAAGCCTCCTTGACTTGGCCTGCCCGTTATAAAGTAGCAGCAGGAGGGGCTGGCCCTAGCTTCAGGCAGAGTAGTGGAAGCCTGGCCCTCTTGTTTGAAGGGAGCTGAGGAGAAAGGCTGCCCAGAGCCAAAATAGCGCCTCCCCCACCCCCCCCCCCCCCATCCCAAACTCACATTGTCTTAAGGTTAGAAATTCTCACATTAGCAATTAGCTGCTTTTCTTTGTTCTCCAGGTCTGGACTCTCCAGACATAATTTCTTAAATATCACATCATCTAAACATCTCCAATCATTTTTGTTTTCCTTTAAAAACTTTTTTTTATTAAAATAAATAAATAAATATTTATTTATTTCTATGTAAAAACCACACAAATACAAATACAAATAGGAAATATCCTATAACAAGTAATTCAAAATGAGAAGGTTCAGCAAAACTAAACACTACACTGGATAATCTAACACGATGCACAATATTCTGCACCCATAACCCCCCATTTCTACAAAGAATAGGGAGTTTGGGGAGGCAGTGGCCTCCTGCCCCATCTTTGGGGTCAGGTTTGGTCATTATTATTTTATATGTTTATTTATATAATATGTATATACATATGTATGTATATATGTATAATATGTGTATTATATAAATATGATATAATATTTGTATTATATATATAATAAAATTATATATGCAATTTTCCTTTTGATTGCCTTCCACCTACTTCATTTTATGGAGTTCCAAAGAGATGAGGTCAGTCATCCAATCAGTAAACATTTAATAGATGCCTTGTGTCTACTAAGCATTGTACTGAGTGACTTGCCCTTGGTAGCAAGTAGAGGAGACCAGATTTGAACATCCCCCAACTTCAAGTTCTGGGGCTTGTTCCATTCTGCCAAGGTAACTACCAGCTGCTGTTCATGTCTCTGATAAGTCTGAAACCCAATACCAAGGTACTGCCCTGGCTCTTGAGGCTGGGCTACAATTTAGAGAAAATAAAGGTCCCTGACAGGGACCTATTTTTTTTCTTTCTTTTTTTTTTTTTCTTTCTTGCTGAGACAATTGGGATTAAGTGACATGCCCGGGGTCACACAGTCAGGAAGTGTTAAGTGTCTAAGATCAGATTTGAACTCAGGTCCTCCTGACTTCAGGGCTGGTGCTCTATCCATTGCCCTAGCTGCCCCAGAATCTACTCTTCTTTAGGAAAAGAAGTACAGGGAATCCAGCTGAGGTAGGTTGCCTCTCAGGGTTCTGATGCCCATTCAAATGCTCTTTCTATTAGTTCATCTACTGACCAATTAGAAGTTTAAGGAGAAATCGGCATTTCAGTATTTGGAAGTCCACTGTACTGTTAACAGCTGACCCGAAATGCCAGAGAGAAGAACAGTATACATTTCAGTTGAACTCACCAAGTACTTGTTAGGGGTGGACATAAAGATCCATAAGGTGTTTAATTTAGTCCTCCCTTCTTTTTCCCTTTCTTTTCTTTCCCTGTCCTTTTCTTTCCTTTCCTCTCCTCCTCTTCTCTCTCCCTCCCCCATCCCTATTCTCTCCTCTCCTGGAGTGAGGTTAGTGTATGTGGTAGGGAGGAGATGTAAGCACCTAAGGGACCAAAGCAGAAAGCACAAATACAGCTCCTGCCATCCTGGAGCAACCTTTCTGCTGTTGGGACTCTCTCAGCCTAAAACATTCTGCGCCTTTCCAGGTTGCTCCTCCCCGAGGCGAGGCTTCCTCATCAGAGCTCTGAGCATCATTGTTGATTGATAGATTACACAAAACATTACAATATTTACCATAGACTCATATTGCAGGTACCATCTGTTAGCTCCTCTCTGCTCGCCTCACTTGCCCCTCCCCCCAGTTCTTCCCTTCCATCTCCATCCCCACCCCTCTCTTAGCCTCTTCCCTGGAAAGCTGGGACCAATGGGGTGCTGACCCCCTGGCCCCCAGACAAGCTCAGGCCGTATCACCCCAAGCCCCCATTCAGGGAAGGAGAGTCACGAAAGCGGCTGCTTCCCTGGAATTTCAGTTTGGATACAGAGAATACAGGCTTCAGCCCTCCCTCCTTTGGTAACAAATATCAGTGCTGTGTATGTGCTCCAAGCACTTCTGTAGAGCCTACTGTGTGCCAAGCATTTAGTAAATGTCTCATTTATCCTTACAGCAACCCTGAAAGGAAGGTGCTATCGTCATCCCCTATTACAGATGGGAAAACTGAGGCAGAGGGCAAATGACTTGTCCAAGATTACATAACTAGGAAGTGTCTGAGGCTAATTTGAACTCCAGACTCCAAGCCCAGTGCTCTATCCATCGGCCTCCGGCTGCCTGATATATGCCCATGGTGTCTTCTCCAACCCAATGTAAGCTTCTGGAGAAGCAGGATTGATTTCCCATTCTCATCGTATGTCCAGCAGCCAGCACGGTGCTGAGCACAAGGGAGGGAGGGACTGGATGAGTGATTTCAGTGGGGTGGGCAAGTCTCTAAAGGAGGTAACCCCTTCTCCCAGAGAGATCAGCATCTTCTCTGCAACTCAGAGGCTTAGGATGTTAAGTGACTTGTCCAGGATAACACAACCACTAGCTATCAGAGGCAGGATTGAACTAGATCTTCCTGCTTTGGAAGCTGAATCATCATCTTCTTCTTCTCCTTCTCCTTTTCCTTCTCCTTCTCCTCCTTCTCCTTCTCCTTTCTCCTCTTCCTCCATTTGTCCAAGGTCACACAGCTAAGAAGTGGTAAGTGTCTGAGATCAGGCTGATGCTCTATCCACTGCACCACCTAGCTGCCCCTGAATTCCCTTAAACTTTTTGTTGGTCAGTTGATTAATTGATAGAAAGAACATTTAAATAGGCATCAGGACCCTGAGAGCAGCCCAGCCCAGTGTGAAGGGCCCTGCCTCCAAAGCCACCGGACCTCTGTTCAAATCCTCCCTAAAACTCTTACTAATTCTATGAGATTGGTCAAGTCACTTCTCTGTGGCCTCAGTTCCTCATCTGTAAAATGAGGCGGTTGGACTAGATCTTCTGTGATCCTCTCTAGCTCTAAAACCAAAAGGCTCTTTCATACCTTGAACACAGTAGGTGATGAGTAAATATTAACACAATGGCAGATTTGCAATCTGATGGGCTGTGAGAACATTAACTATGATAAATAAGGGAGAGTAGCATGAGTGCCAAGGAGAAGCCCACAGAAGGAGACATTCAAGGGGAGTCGGAAGGAGGGCAGGGAAGGCTTCCTGGAGGAGGTGGTATTCACATTAGCTCTGAAGGGAGAGAACTTTGCCTTCATCCCTTAGATTAGATGCTCTGTGAGGGGCATTCATGGTTTTGCCCTTTATATACTCAGGGCTTAGAAAACTAAGTAAAGAACAGTTCCATGACATGATGTTTAATAGTGTTTGTTGAGTATATTTTACCATGTTTAACCTATATTGGATTACTTGCCATCCCAGGCGAGGGGATGGAGGGAAAGAAGAGAAAACCTGGATTTGCAAGGGTCCATGGTGAAAAATTATCCTTGCATATGTTTTGAAAATAAAAAGCTTTAATTTTAAAGTAAGTGTTTGTTGACTGACTGCAGAACCGACTTAGTCCCATGCATCCTTGGGAGAGGAGGCAGGGAGGCGAAAGAGCAGCAGAGCCTCTCCCCGGCTCGATGGGCAGGTATCTGTGCTGCGGTTTCAGACAGATGTTTAACAGGCCATGTAAAGTGGATAATTCTAAAGCATGAGGAGGTTGTTTAGGAACACAGCTCCCGTCTCTTCATTTCCTGCACATTACGGCTTGCTAACGAATCTGATTGCCACTGCCTATTAAACTCTCAGGCTCTGATTTGCATAAGGATTTGTTTTTTCTCCCGACAGATTTATCAGTTTCTGCCATTCTCAGAGAAAGCCTGACAGGAACAGCCTGTTCAGCACAGTAGGCGTCTCCGGGTGGGAGCCGGGCCCACCAAGGCCTGAATGACCCTTTGAGGCCTTTGCACTGGCTCCCCCAGCCATCCAGACCTCCTTCATCCCGGGGGTGCTCATGGGCACCAGGGACCAAGGCTGTCTGCTTGGCTGGGGAGGCATCCAGGCGTCTCAGCCTTTGGGACAGCTTGAGGATAGCTTTCTGCGGGGACTTCTCTCCATCATTCTAAGCTGATGCCAGAGGATCATGGGAACCCAGGTTTAGAGCTGAAATGGACCTTAGAGCTTGTGTCCTTTGGCAGATAAGGGAACTGCAGGTGCCCACTAGTAAATTATATGTCCAAAGTTACAAAAAATGGCTGAGCTGGAATTCAGATGCTGCTCTTCTCATTCCGCATCCACTGTCCCAAATTGCTCCCAAGGAGCGACAAAATTTGTAAAGCGTTTAGCACAGTAGGTGTTAATATAGCACTTAAAGGTGCTATAAAAATGTTAGCTGTCATTAGCTTCTGAACTTGGGGCCAAGTTGAGGATGGGGGTCTTCCCTCTATTCCTGCAGTGCTCATACTCCCAAAGCCTCCCTCCCTTCCTCCTGCCCTTCCTCCTCCTCTATCAGTCTCTGTCTCCTATTCAGTCCTTATTCAGGTTATTAGCCGAGTTCCTACTTTTCTCATTGGCTTTTGTTTTGTTTTCAATTCTTGAGGACAGGAAGTTACTCCCTTTCACTCCCCTTTAAGAAGACAGATCCCCTTTCTCTTTTTAATATGTAGTCATTTAGTAATAAGGCACTAAATCAGAATTTTTCCAGCCTGAGCACAAGGATTTAGAGTTGATGATGGCAAATCAAATCTGACTCCAGACACTTACCAGCTGTGTGAACCTGGGCAAGGCACTGAACCATATTTACCTCAGTTTCCCTATCTGTAAAGTGAGCTAAAGAAGGAAATGCAAGACCCCAAATGGGCTCATGAAGAGTCGGGTGAGACTGAAACAACAACAGACTAATCTGTCACTCTCTCATTTTATAGAAAAGGAAAACAAAACCTAGAGAATGACAGTGACTCAAGGTCACGCAACTAGTAAGTGGTGGAGAAACAGACTGATGGATGAGGGGAGCACGCTGGCCACCCACCTACCAAGGAAAAACAACAAATGTTTCTAGTTAGGGAGGGAGTAGTCTAAGATAGCCCAACTTCTAAGCTAAGAATGCCCAATTTTGTTGCTTTTCAGTCAATCGCTAAACATTTATTAAATGACTACTGTATGCTGGCCACTGTGCTAAGCGTTGAAGATATGAAAACAAAAGTAATAACAATAATTGGCATATATATAGATCTTACTATAAGCCCGGCACTGTACCAAGCACTTTACAAATATCTCATTGGGAGGTATGTACTGTTATTATCCCCTTTTTCAGATGAGAGGACTGGAACAGAGAATAAGTGACTTGCTCAGAGTCACACAGCTAGGAAGTATCTGAGGCTGGATTTGAACTCAGATCTCCCTGACTACAGGCCCATTGCTCTATCCACTGACTACCTCCCTGCCCAATAACTTTTCAGGAAAATACTACAGTGTCTGCAGTTCAGGTGTGACTATATCTATTTTTACTTGAGAGAGAAGCAAGTGATAAAACTCAAGATTCAGAATCAGATGTGCTTTTTCAGACAAGGCCAGGGGGGATATTTGGTTTGCTTAAATATGCTTATTTGTGAGTTTTATTTTTCTTTTAATTGGAGGATTGGGGGAGGGGAGTATGGATATATCAAGGGGGGAAAAACAGAGTATGCCAAAGGCATTTTTTTTAAAATGCCCTGAAGAATAGAAGGAGTACTAGAAACAATCACAAACAGGACAACATTAAACCTTTCTTATATTTAAAAAGTAAAGTGAGTTATAGGTAATAAAGATCTGCAGTTTTATTGTAAAGTCTTATTTTTCTATTCTATGTATAAGAAAATGCTCATTTTAAGTATTTAAACCTAGAATAAAAATAAATATATTTTTTAAATGATTATACCCATTTTCCAAATAGCTAAGAACTGGAAGTTACTGAGTAATTTGTCATTGTTCACATAGCTGGTCAAGAGGGAAGGAAGGAAATCAGGATTTTTAAGTACTTACTATATTAAGCACTGAGGATAAAAATAGATTCAGAGATAGCCTTTGCTCTCATGGAGTTTACACTCTAATAAGGAAAAGCAACACAAGAAAAAGGAACTGAAAAGGGGTAGAAGAGGAGGGAAGTTATTCCATGGAGGGGATGAGAAGGAGGGTCTTCAAGACAGGAGCCAAGCAGGGAGAAATAAAATCTGGGCCCTTCTGCAAAATGGAGGACCTTAGAAGCACTCAACAATAGAAGTGGGGGCCAACTGGAGAAGGCAGTTGGATGTTCCAAGGGGAAAAGGCTCCCAGGTGCTGAAAGAAATCCCAGCATGCAATAGCTGAAATATGGTTTTGAAGTCTGGAAGTCAGGAGCAGAGCCAAGAGGGGAAATCAAGGCCTCCTACCTTATGGTCTAAAATCTTGACAATTCTTAAGTTCTAAGGCCCACCAGGAAACACCAACCTCCTCATCCCCCTGTTTCCCAGCCTTCATTGTCAGGAAATCCTTCCTAAGTCCCCTTAGGTCATGACCATAGCCTTATTCCAGCCCTTTGGGCTTCAATGGGGACAGAAAGCAGTTGGTTTTTTGCCACCCACGGGGTTGGAGCCCATAACATTTGCAGTCTAACACTGTCATCCATCAACCTTTCCCTTTGTCACATGGCTGAGCAGCCTCATCCCTCAGAGATCTCTTCCTTCCAGCCCTGTAATCAGTTTTGGTTTGTTATAATTGTTCTCAACCACGCCCCTCCTCTCCCCAGAGATAGAGGTCCTAGAATAAGACGGAGACCTCTAAGAAAGTTCTGAATAACCAGGAGGTAAAGGGACGGATGAGGAAGTATCATGGAAAGACAAGAGGCCACAGGAAGAAGATAGAGCACAAAGAGAGAGAATAAAAAGAAAGAAGATTGGGGAGAAAAAGCAGAGAGAAGAGGGAAAAAAGTAGAGGGAAGGAAAAGAGCAAAGGGGGGAAAGAGAAAGAAGACAATGGAACACCATTTCCCATTCCCTCATGTTTTTTGGTTTTGGTTTTGGTTGGGTTGGGGTTTTTTTTATTGTTGTTATTTTCATTTAATTTTTTAAAACACATCACTTTATGAATCATGTTGGGAGAGAAAAATCAAAACTAAATGGAAAAGCCATGGGAGGAAAAAAAAAAAGTGAACATAAGATGTTTTGATTTCCGTTCAGTCTCCATAGTTGTTTTTTTTCCAGATACAAATGGCATTTTCTATCCAAAATTTATTGGGATTGCCTTGAACCATTCCATTATTGTTACGAGTAGCAGGAAGATAGTGATCAAAGAAAATGGCTCTGTCTAGGGGCCCAGAAGCATAGTCCTTGTTAGGGAATGAGCCAGGACTGAGGACTCATTGGTAACCATGTTGTCTACCCTTGAAAGAACACTCTGAAGAGACGGAAACTCAAGAGACCTCCCAGAAATTCTACTATCCCAACCGTGGTAGAATTGGACAAACATCTCTTTGATCATGACTTCAAATCTTTGGTGACTTTTCAGCCTTAGGTTTAACTAGAAAGATCATGACCCTCTTTCCAGCCCACAGAAAGTCCAGCCAATTTGCCCCAATAGAATTCTGCAATCACATTGCCCTGTTAATTGGTAGAATGAGTTAGTTTTATTTCAAGTTTGGAAATCTAACATAATTAAGACCTCTATAAAATATTTAGACCATCATGCCCAGAGACATTAATGATTACACATTTAAATGTTAATGAGTGTAATTAGATGAAAGATTAGTTGAGCCTTTCACTAAATATACATTCAAGACTGATAAACTTTGTAATGCAAAATTATACCAGATATGTGTGTGTGTGTACATATGTGTGTGCGTGCGTGTATAATATATCATAATTGGACTTTGATCTGCCTCTCTGAATGGTTCTCAGTGAGCTGTTTGGCCCAGTAAAAGGAGACCCCAGAGACCAGAAGAGCTTAGGGACCCTGTGGAGTTGTGGGGGGCAATCAAATTAGTCTCCTCCCACAACATGGTAATTAGAAAGCAAAGAAAGTAGACGGGTGGAAGATAGAAATGAGGTATTTTCTGACCTTTTCCATCCCTCCTTAGCTCTAATCAAATACTTGGAGAGAAGTTATTGCTCTTATTTATTTTTTGTCTCCCATATTAAGATTGTGAGTTCCTGGAGGCCAGGGTCTTTGCCTTCATACTTAATAAAGGCTGGTTGACTTGGGGTCATAACTCTAGAATTTCAGGGGCCTTCAGTGCTCACCTAGTCTGACCCTCTCATTTTACATATCGGGAAACTGAGGCTTTGGATGATTGAGTTGTCCAAGTTCACCCAGGCCCATGTATTGTTTTGCCAAACTCTCGAGGACAATGATGGGGACAGTGGCTGCCACTGCAGAGAAGCGACTTGAAGCTGGATGACAGGATTCCCACCAAGTTGCAAAGGGGAATGGCCTGAGAAAGCTATGGCTCTTCACAGTGTAGGTCTTCAGACAAAGACTGGTTGACCCTTTCTTTGGTATGATGTAGGAAGGGCTTTTGTTCAAGTTCGGTTCGGGCTGGATGGTCATGGAGCTATCTCTGAGGACTCTCTAGGCTCACTTCCTTGGATATATCTGGGGAATATCTTCCAGCAGTACGGCCTGGCCCACGGATGGACCTGCTGCCTCATGCTCAGAGGAGGTATGCTCCTCTCCTAACTCTAAGCCATTCTCCAGAGTGACCTCATAGAACAACACAAAATTTTAAAAATAGAGCCCATTGTGTGAGAAGATAATTGTGGAACATTCATTTCCAGAAAGTCCCTTCCAGAGTTCCGGTGTCGAGGGAATGTCAGCATCCTGAGCCCCATCGACTCCTATTTTTAGTAATTGCTGGGTTGTGATTCAGAGGCGAAAGGGCTCTTCCCGGACCCCTGCGCCCTCCCCCTCTTAAGGCCAGGAAAACAAATATCCCCCTAATTTCCATATGAGATTCCTCAGGCTCACTTTTAATAGAAAGAGGAAGTTGAGTTCCGCCGTTCCTGGGAATCAGCTTTGTTATAGTGGAAAATAAATGCAATCCAGCCACCACACGACTGCCTCTTTGGAAATCCGAAAGCCCAGTTCTGGCCGTTATTCTCCTGCTCATAGCACTTCGGTGGCTCCCTATTGCTTTAAAGATGAAATGGGCACATCTCTGCTCAGTATTTAAAGACTTCACAAACCGCATCCAGATCTCTTTCCAGATAGATCACACTTTATTTATTCTGCCACAAAATGTTCTATGTTCCCACCAAACTGGCTCCATTGCTGTTCTCTATTCCTGAATCAAATCCCATGGTATCATTGTCCTCTCTACTTGAAATTCATTCATGTTACCCCATGAAAGTCTTAGCTTCTTAGTGTCAAGGTTCAACTCAGGCGCTATCTCCTGCAAGGCCTTCCCCCAGTTCCTCCATTGTCAGTACCCTCCTCCCCCCACCCCTTAAAAATATTTTGTTTGCTTTGCTTGAATTTTGTATCAACTTATCCTAACATGTTGCTTCCTCCCCCCTCCCCCAATAGAATACAATCCACTGTGCTTTAAATATGGTGGGCATTGATCCATGTTTGTTGAGTGGGTCCATGGATGGGTGGATGGATTTGTAAACTGGAAATGAAGTTGAGACCCTGACTCTAATACGACCCTGGACAAGGGAAATAAAAGAAAGAAATAAATTTATGTTGCACTATGGGCCAGATACTCTGACAAGGGCTTTGCAGATATCACAGTGACCCTTAGAGATAGGTATTGTTAGCTCAATTTGATAAAATGTAGGCAAACAAGATCACATAGCTAGGAGATATCTGAGGCTGGATTTGAATGCAGGATTTCCTGACTCCTAGCCCTCTTATCTCTGACTATCTCTAACAAGTACTTTCTTCTCTTTCCATCTCAGTTTCCTTTTCTATAAAATGAAGGGATGTTCTAGATCCTAGCCTACAAAACAAAAATTTCCAAGTGTGACCCCAAGCCAAATTAAATCATAATTGGGAAATGTTTAACAAAATAAATAAAAATGCAATACAACATAGATAATATTAAATATGAGTGTACACACTGGAGAAGTTGCTATTTGACCTTGACTCCCCTGGATTTAATGATCTTTAAGGTCCATTTGGAAAGACAGGGAGGCAGATAGGTGGGTTAGTAAATAGAGAGTTGGATTTAAGAGTTAGAAAAACCTGTGACTCAAGGCAAATTACTTAATCTGTCTTTGTCTTCATTTCCTCATATGTAAAATTGCATCAGGTCAGCTTTCATGGCTTCAAAAGTCTCTTCCATCTCTCCTATGATTATATTATGTAGGAGACCAGAGCCTTGGACTGGACAGTGTCTGGGTTAAGCTACCTACTTTCTAGTGTCCCTTTATCATGATCTCTGAGATTCAGTTTCCTTAATTGTAAAATCAAGATAATAGCACCTATCTCATGGTTGTAGTCTCTTATGAGTTCTGGTAAGTTAAAGCAATTTGCAAGAGTGATATATAAAAGTTAGCTCTTGTTTTCTGGGACCATTTAGAGCAAGATGTGTGGTGTTTTTTCATTGTATCTTCTGCATGGAAGAGAGTTTTACATACAGTGAGCCCTTAATATGAAGGAATGAAAGAATGAATAGATGGAGTGCTTAGCCTTCTGTCTCTGCTATTATTCATCCACACTGAATCAGCTTAGGAGAATTACTTGCCTATTGTCTAGGAAGTTTTCCTGCCCAGACACTTTTCTCCTCTTCTTCCTCTTCTTTCTCCTCGATATTACAGATGAGACTGAAGTCACTGATCTTGTAGTCTCAAGTACTGACGGACAACTCCATCTGTGACTTATTAACATGGCATAGTCATTCTTTAATAGTTTGGGAAGGAATTTGGAGACTAGAGTAAGAATGAGCATTTGGCTTCAGAGAGGGCTATTTCCAAGTGGCGATGACCCCAGATTGGACTCGGCTTTGATTCTTCCCCCTTGGATTGCTTGGAGGCAGGGGAATATTGGGCTCTGAGGTGACATGCTCTGGGAAGATAAAAGATGGCATTAGGTGTGGGAACTTCAGGATTCCCAAGGGAAATTAATCCATCCCCTCAGATTTGGTGAGTGAAGACATTTGCCCTCTATTTCTCCATCTGACTCCATGGAAATATGGCTCCCACTAAGATTTTGAAGCTGGACAGAACCTCCTTTTCCTGAAGCCGGACAGAATCTCCTTTTCCTGAAGCCTGCTATCCTTATTCTGGACCTTTCTGCCCCTAACAAAATTGACCTAGAATCTTAGAGTGTCAGAGCTAGAGGACCCTTGAAACCCAGACTGTTAGAAATGGTAGGGACCTTAGACCCCAGGCTGTCAGAGCTGGAAGTGTCCTTAGAACCCAGGATGTCAGAGCTGGGAGGACCCTTAGAACCCAGGCTGTCATAGCTGGGAGGACCCTTAGAACCCAGGATGTCAGAGCTGGGAGGGCCCTTAGAACCCAGGAGGTCAGAGCTGGGAGGGCCCTTAGAACCCAAGATGTCAAAGGTAGAAGGGATCTTAGAGCAAAGAATGCATAAGTAAGAAATTCCCTGAGAACATCAAATATCTGAGCTCTCCTTCAGGAATAGAACCTTGGGGCCCTGAGGCCCAGGAGGACAGCACTCCCTTTTCCTCCCCAAGGCCTTCAGGGTACTTGCCAGAGGCAGAGTGGAGCAGTAGTTAGAGCACTAAACTTGCCTTCAGAGGGCCTTGGCTCCAGTCCTCACTCTGCTCATGACTTTCTCTGTGACTGCTTCTCGTCAGGACCTCAGCTTCTTCATCTCTGAGAAGTGGATTGAACTGGAAGATGCTAACAGTTCTCTCTGGCACTATCTCTGGTTCCATGGACCTGGTTACCCTTCAGGCCATGCTGCCCACCTCCTGATAGAAATGTAAAGCAGCTCCTCACTCTGCTGTGCTCTGACTGGAACACAATAACTTTTTTTTTTTTTTTTTTTTTTTTTTGGCGTTTTTTTCCCAAAGTTTATTGGGACTGCCTTGGAACAATAACCTTTATATTAACTTGGAAAACATCACAGCCAACAGCCCGTTTCATGTCGGGCAGTACAATGAAATTCCATCTAAGACAGCTGGGGCAAGATGCAGGAAAGGGACACTTTCCACCCCTCCCAGGTCACAGAAGTAGGGCAAGCATTGCCAGGGAGAATGAACCCCAAGTCAGTCCATTATTCAGCTACTTACATTGGGCCCCGATTTCTTCTAACTCTATCTGTGTTACCTCCGCCCTTTCCAGCTTGCCCATAAGCTGAAACCTGGGAAGGTTATTCTGGGCCAGATTCTGGCAGGGCCAGGATGTTAGGGGGCAGTTAAAGCCATGCTGGAATGCCTCAGATAAGCAAAATCATGCTTAAAAAACAAATGCCAAAAATGTTTGTTTACATATAATTTTAAAAAACCAGTAAAAATATAATAAAAATTAAATTTAAAAGAAAAAAGGTTCTAGGCTAATTACCATGACTAAGCAAGTCACTTTCCATTTCACTAATGAAAATAGTAACAATATAGTAACAGGGATGACAAGCATTTATAGAGATTTAAGGATCATAAAGAGCCTTCATATGTTGTTTAGTCATTTCAGTCTTTTCTTGGCAAATATACCTGAGGGGTTTGCCATTTCATTCTCAATAGATGAGGAAACAGGATGAAGTGACTTGGACTAGTAAGTGTCTGGGGCCAATTTGAACTCAGGGAGATGGGTTTTCCTGGTTCCATACCTGAAATTCTATCCATTATGGCACCACCACCTACTTGCCCAAAGCACATTAAAGAGCACCAGTTCCATTCCATATATATATATATAAATGAATAAAGATTATATATATATAAAATCTTTATTCATTTATTTATTTATATTTTATTTATATAGATTTTATATATATATATAAAATCTTTATTCATTTATTTATTCATTCGTTTGTTTATTTGTCTGTTTTGTTGAGGGAATTGGGATTAAGTGACTTGCCCAAGGTCACTTAGTAGGAAGTATTAAGTGTCTGAATTCAGGTCTTCCTGGTGCTCTATCCACTGCTAACCTCCCCCCCTCCAATATTTCACAGATGAGGAAAAAGGGAAGTGGTTAGTCTAAGACCACATAGCAAGTTAATGGTCCAAGCAAAACTAGAACCCGGGTCTCCCAAAACCTATTTCCATTAGACCACAGCAAGTCTAAGTGAAGACCAGAGCTACAAGGCCATGTGATTCTGAAATCCCCAGATTAGAGCTGTAAAATAACATATATATATATACTGAGTTAAGCTCTGGTGATACAAAAAAAAGGCAAAAACACAGGCCCTGCCCTTCAGGAGTTCACAGTCTAATGAGGGAGGTGAGGAATAAATTAAGTATGTACAAAGAAGCTGGATAGGGGGAAATCTAGAGTTTCCAGAAGAAATTCTCCTTCACTTGAGTCATGAGGAACTGAGACCTGGGAGGGCGGAGGGAGGGCAAAAAGGGCTTCTCCAGGGTCACACAGGCAGAAAGTGGGGCAGCTACAGGATATTTGTACCACATCCTCAGACTCTCGAAGCAATAAGTTCTATTCTTTGTCCCAAGCTGCCTGCTCAAAAGCATTAGAGACAGGATTTGAATTCAGGTCCTTCCCTTTCTGACACTCCCAAGTCAGGCTGTACTGACTTGTTGAACCCCAAGGTTATAAAGTCTGGTTTTTAGAAGCAGCCTTGATTCTGCTTTTAGGCAGAAAGAGACAAGGGAGGAGAGAATGAGCAAAGGAGAAACATTACAGGGAGAGGGCAAGGAGGGCTCCACCCATTCTTCCATCCATCCATAGGCAAAGGAAACAATTACATATGTACAGTGGGCCCCGAAGGAACCATTCTAAAGTTCTCCATGACCTCAAACTCAGATTGTCTCAGTTCCCTTGGCCCCTTGCCTCCAGTTTGGGCTTCAGTCTGAACACACTTCCAGCCTCCTTTCATATAGTAAGTGGATTTACGAAGACTTAGTCCCAGCAGGTACTTCCTCAGGATCAAGTCCACAATGAGATAGACAGAGGTGGGCTAGACTTCCTTGCTGCCCTCAGAGACATAATCCCTGCAATCTCTTCTCTCATACAGGTTTACTTGGAAGTCCTAGCCAGTTAATGCAGTCTGGATTTTGAGATCTTCTCCCAGTTCTGACAATCTCTATTCTAAAGGCTGGTCTGATGCCCAGCTCTGACCTCCTGTGTTCTAAGGGCCCTCCCACTTCTGACCTCCTGTGTTCTAAGGATCCTCCCACCCCTGACATCCTGGGTTCTAAGGGCCCTCCCAGCTCTGGCATTCTGTGTTCTAAGGGCCCTCCCAGCTCTGACATCCCGGGTTCTAAGGGCTCTCCCAGCTCTGACATCCTGGGTTCTAAAGTCCTTCCCAGCTCTGACGCTATATTCTCAGGGTTCTCCTAGCTCTAACATTCTTTGTATTAAGGCTGACATTTTTTTAAGGTCTCTTTGAAGCTTGGGTGGTTTTAGTATTTTCTTGATAAATTAATGCCTAGGATGACCATAATTCCAGATCTCTGTCCATCTCCTTAAGCCTGAATCTTAGGTACCACCTAGAGGAGTAAGCAGCCATTGGAAAACTGGCTCTATTGTTTCTTTCAATCACCCCCTCTCTCTTCCCTATTCCCATCTCCCACCCCTACTCTCTCCAAAGCTGGGAGCAGGAAGCCCTGGAGATTCACCCCTGAGGAGATCCTTGCCTCTGGGCTGGGGGCACCCATAGAGCCCGAGCCATGCAGAGCCCATATGTGACTTGGGAACCCTGGTGCATAAGAAAAACATACTAGGAGAGACATATTTCATTTCCCTTTGGCGTGAAACAGATGGCCAGACCACCTGAGACCTTTTCCTTCGCAGGCGTGTGGGCCGCGAGGAGGGAGATTCCTGGAGGAGGGAGGAAGGAGCCCCGGCCAGGAATGTGACCTGGCAGAGACAGGCGGTCCCCTGCCGGGACTGCAGGGAACACCCTTCTGACGGCCAGCCCTCCAAGGCTGCTGCTGGCCGTCTTCATGGGAAAAGGGTGGATTTTACTGGTACTGGGGTGGTTCCTCCACCCCTCAAGAGTGTCTGGGTTCAGACTTTCTGGGAAATATTTGCTTTTACAAGAAAGCAATATGGGATAATGGGAAGAATATCTCATTGAAGATTTGGATTTGAAGAAGAGCTTGCTAGTTACAACCCAGATTCCCCATCTGGCCTTCAGCCTCCCCTTTTAGAAAATAAAGGAGTTGGACAGGGTATTCCCAAAGCTTTTTTCTATTATTAAATCCCCTAATAATGTCTATGTCTAGCTTTATCGTGGATTAGCTGAGAACACAGGAGCATTTGCAGGCCATGGACTTTTTGGAAGAGTGGCTCTTGGTCTGTTTCTTGGCCCACAACTTGGGCCCAAAGCATAATTTTGAAAATAACTTTCTTCCCCCACGTGATTAAATCAGTTATTTGTGGCAAATTTGAATACATTTTTATAGATATATTTTGTTTTCATATCCCCTATATTTCCCAGTGTACCCTTCTCCTTCTAACAAACCAGAAGAAACAAGAAACTGACATTGAATGCAGCATTCCACACCCATATACCCCCACTTCTGCCAAGAAGCAGAGAGGACCCTTCTCTCTCTTATTCCAACAATCAGTCCACAAGCATTTATTACTGTGGCTAAGTCCTATTGCTTGTTTTTTGTTCTCTGTTCTCCGAGAGGACCAAGACATCCGAGAAATGATACAAGTGAATTGGATTTAAGTGAGAGGATGCTGTGCAAGGTCACCTGCCTCATTTTCCCCTCCAAAGCCACTTGGGTCTAATGGCAAAATAGAGATCAAGATGACTAGAAATGGCCTTGGATGTCTTGTATAAGAGGTCTTGTTTCACACCAGTTCAGTGATTAAGGCTAGGTAAGAATTGGGGCAGAGAATGGCCTTTCTTAGCTAGTTCAAATAAATAATTAGCCTGGGAAGACCCTCAGGATTTCTGGCCAAAACAGAACCAGTGTTAATTTACTAGTTTAATTTGAATCCAATCTGGGCCCAAACAATGACCAAGGGAGACTTGGGCTGGAACCTCTTGTTGCCCAATCAATGGGAGCTGTCCAGGAACTTATAAAGTAGGAAAGAACAGGCTAATAACTAGGTACATGTAAATACACACACACACATATCCATACTTGGATACACATATAGACACATATTTGCATATATACATATATACACACATATATGAAGTTAAAGCTAATCTTTGAGGGAAGACACTAGCAGTGGGGAGTACCAGGAAGTGTGGTCAGTATAAGTGCCCAGTGTTCAGTTTCTATTGTTTTGTGGTGGTTTTACTTTCAATTTGCATTGTTATTGGAACTTATTGTTTCCCTGATTCTGTTCCCTTTGATTTATTTCTCCACATGTCCCAAGCTCTTAGCATACTGCTTAGTATTTAATTAATTAATCAATTAATTAATATTTCATCCATTCATTCACCCATCAAGCCCACTCCACCCCATGGCATCATTTAATCAAGTTATCCTTTCTATATCGGGGGTTTAGTGACAAGGTAACTCCCTCACCCCCATCATACAATCTGGAAAGTCAGTGTAAAATTTTTTGGCCCTCTCTTTATATCAGAGAAGTCAAAATATGTTTTTCTTTTATAGGTATTTACAGTACCCAATTGTAAATTTTGGGTTGATATCTTATAATAGTATACATATATTTTATGAATTTCTGAATTTCTAAACTTCTTCTGTGTTGTTTTCTAGTCTTTGCATGTCATCTGCGGCATGTGCAAAAGTCAAAAAAATCCATTTTTAATTTCTTTTTTTTTTTTTTTTTTGCTGAGGCAGTTGGGGTTAAGTGACTTGCCTAAGGACACACAACTAGGAAGTGTTAAGTGTCTGAAACCAGATTTGAACTCGGATCCTCCTGACTTCAGGGCTGGTGCTCTATCCACTGCACCATTTTATAATTTTTTATGCCAAAAACTTCCATGAGGAAAGTCACCATGTGGAAGAGATAAGTGTATAATAAATTTTTCATTTTCATCATTTCTTACAACAGTAATATTCATTCCCCACTCCCTGGACACATACTTTTCTTTACTATTCTAGAGCTGTCCAAAAGTAAAATGGCCTGTCCCAGCAGTTTTGGGTTCTTCCTCAGTGAAGGAAAAGGTCACTTGGTTATTTGTCACTTTTATTATAGAGAATATTCTTTTTCAGGTATGGCGTGGTCTAGCTGGTCACTGAGTTGCCTTCCAGTTGACTGACTTTGTCTTCTTGTTTGAGGACAAGAGAAACAATGGATAGAAGATGCAAAGAGGAAAATTTAGGTTCCATAGAAGAAAAAATTTCATAATGATGATAGGTGGAACAATGGAAATGGAATAATGACTTTCTTCCCCATTTAGTAGGTCCCCTCTTTATTTTGGTTTCAATTCAAGACTGGTTCTTAGTTAGCAAGTGACAAAAGAATTATAGATGCACCTAAGGTACCCTTACCTTTGGGGGCTTTCCAGCCACCCTGCAAAAGCACTCTTCCAATTAGAGAGTAAGCTCCTTACTTGGAGAAGGATTTCTTTCTGTGTGTGTCCCAAGCTTGATACATAGTCAGCACTTAATATTTCATCCATTCATTCACCCACCCTAGATTTAGAGCTGGAAAAAAAACATGGAGGTCATCCAGTCTACTCCACTTCTCCCTCCCACTTTTTTCCCCCAGAGGAGAAAACTGAAGGTTACGATGGTCAAATTGATGTGATCTGTGATGTTTGTCCCCAAATGCCGGTAGGCACCAAAAGTTGGGGTTCAGTCCTGTGAAGAATTCACAATGGCTGTTCTTTTTGGCAAAAGGTGTTTTTATTTAGGAAAATAGGTTACTGACAAAATGAGGAGATAACTGGGAATGGTAAATATGAGATAGAGCGGGAGAGCCTGGGAAAGACAATTGTCTCCCCAGTAGAAAGGGAGCACCCCATGAGGTTGGGACATGCCCTTAGCTGGCAGGCCACATCCTGGAAGGGACTTAGGGCCCTAAAAGAGTTAGCCGTAAAGAGGGGATATGGGGTAGGGAAGTGTGGTGGTTAGGGGAGATACCACGTAGTATGGCGGGGGGGGGGGTAAGGAAAAAGGCACCACAAAGGAAAGGGACATGGCAGCCTGACCCAAAGGAAGGCAGAAGCCATGGGATGGCCTGTGGGCAGATTTTATAGGGGAAGTGACTGGGATTTCTGACAGGGCATGGCCTGGTGAGATGCTCCAGACCTCTACAGAGGGCGGTCTCAGGGGTTTGACATAACTTGGATTTCAGACTGGAGGACCTCCCCAGAGGGTGGGCTCGTGGGGCTAAATTGATCTCAAATAGAGACTTCTGTCAACTTGCCTCAGAGATCAATTCTTTAGTTTTTCTTGGTCCAAAACAATATTCAGGACCTCATCAAAATGACTCGTGTATGGCTGCACACATGGGAAGGAGCAGAGTTAGGATTTGAATCCAAGGTCCTCAGATTTCCAACCCAGTGACTGATCTTGTTCAGTTATAAACTGTAATAAGTAGCCCCCGAAAGCCCTTCTTGCTGAGATTGTGCATGGATTTGGACGCGCCGTTACACAACAGATTTGTTCTTAGAACCTGGCTATATTTGTACCTCTCCATCCCCTTTACTGGCAGGGGACAGAAATATCCTTTTCCCTTTTTCTTTCCTCTCCGACACCCTCCGTCAGGTTCTGGAATCCTTGGGAGGCCGGTCCCCCGTCGTGACATGCATTCCGTGCTCCCAGGGCCTCAGCCTACAGTGTGACATCATCCGTCACCATGGAAATGGTTCTGGGGAAGTTGCGGCGGAATGGGACATGGCCGAGCGATCTGAGTTGATTGGGGAGGAGGGCTCAGGGCAGGGGCTGAGAGCCGGCTTCTGCAGGCCAGACCCGGAGGTTTCTTGGGCTGTCGTCGGCAGGGCCGGCCCGGGGGTGTCTGGGGACGGGCTTTGCTGGTGAAAGGGCCTTGTAACTAGTGTGAGACGGCACACGTTTCTGAACATGACAAAGGCAGTTTGAGGCTTGACAAATGTAACAATAATCCAGGCTTGTGATGTTTTTTAAACTGGACCTGGGCTGCCGTTGCTACAGCCAACACTTAGGGAGGAAAAGTCCTCTACCGGTGTAGATGGGTCCCTGCTCTCCAACTTACTCTTTTTCTTTTTTTTTGGCTTTTCTTTCTCTCTTTTCATAATAGCTTTTAATTTTTCCAATTACATGCAAAGATAGTTTTCAGCATTCACTTTTGCAAAACCTTGTGTTCCTCCAGTCATAAAGTCTTCCTTACAGTCTTAAAGGTTCCTGGAGCCCTAAGAGGTTATTTGGGGCAGCCAGGTGCCACAGTGGTTAGAGAATTGGCCCAGGAGGATCTCAGTTCAAATCCAGCCTCAGATACTTACTAGCCGTGACCCTGGGCAAGTCACTTTTTTATCATTTACCTCAGTTTCTTCATCTGTAAAATGGGTTGGAGAAGGAAATGGCAATCCACTTCAGTATCTTTGTCAAGAAAACCCCAAATGGGGGTCGCTGAAACTCAGACATGACTGAAATGATATAAGAAGAGGTTCTGTGACTTGCCCAGAGTCACACAAGTGACAGAGTCGTGATTTGAACCCAGGTCGGAGATCCCCATAGAGTGGGGAGGGACGCAGAGTCTGTCCTTTCACTGTCCTCAGACAAGGACCCAGAGGACCCATAGTTAAGTGACTTGCCCACGATCACCCCCAGCATAAGTGGCAAAGCCGCGTCCTCTGCCTCCACAGCCTGCAGTTTTCTCACGTCCTGCCTCGTGGGGAGGGCCGGGCCTGGATCTGGCACCGAGGAGAGCTGCCAGTCCCAACAGTCCCTCCCTGGTCCCTCGGCATCGGCCCCGGGAGGGCAGCTTGCACCATGGAGACCCCACAGGCCCCAGGCGGAGGCAATGCCTCAGAACTTGATGGAACGCCACCGTGCCGCCAGCTACCCGCCCCGGCTCCTCCAGGCTTGAAACAAAACCGGTGCCAGGCTCTTGTCCCTGGGGGTGGGGGGAGGCACAGAAGGCGTCTGGTGTGGAACGGCCTCCTCCCATCAGGGATGCCCACTTTGCCATGGGGGAGGGGCCGCGCTCATTTTCCCTGATAGAAAAATCACCCAGGTGACGCACTAATGACTTCCCTGCCGGCTGTCTCGGCCCTCGCTGTCATGGTGATGAGCGGAATGTGAGCCAGATTCCAGAGGGCTCCTCTCGGGGCCAGAGCATTCGGGTGAGCTCCCAGGGACGGGGAAGGGGCTCAGGAGAGACAGAATCGGCGGGCAGAAGCCAGGGCATTCTGGGGCGCGTGAATGCAGAAGGACCGTGGTCTGGTCACTTTTTTCTTAGCTTCTTGTTCCTTATTGGGGAAATAAAGGGGTTAAGTAAAGTCCTCTCTGAGTCTCCATATGCTCCAAGGCTGGTGAGAATTCAACAAGGCACTCATGCACCCCAGCTGTCTCCCCCACTTTGGGGCCTTTGGGGAGCCCCTCCCTCACCCTATCCTGGTCACTTAGTGTTTTCTTCCTCCTTCCCTCTTTCCTTCTTTCCTTCTTTCCCTCTTTCCCTTTCTTTCTTCCTTCTATCCTTCCTCCCTCCCTTCCTTCCTCCCATCCTTCATTCTTATCTTCTTTTCTTCCTTTTCTTCCTCCCTCCTTTCTTCCCTTCCTTCCCTCCCATCCTTCCTTCTCTCCCTCCTTCCTTTCCTTCTCCTTCCTTCTTTCCTCCCCCCTCCTTTTCCTGCTTCCTTCCTTCCCCCCTCTTTCCCTCCCTTCCTCATTTTTTCCTTCTTCCCTTCCTCCTTCCCATTTTCTTTCCTCTCTTCTCCTTTTCTACCTCCTTCCCTCTGTTCCTCCCTCCCTCCTTTTCTCCCTTCCTCTATTTCCTTCTTTGCTTCCTTTTCTTCTTCCTTCCCTCCCTTCTTCCTTCTCTTCCTCTTCTTTTCCATCTCCTTCTATCCTTTCTTCTCTTCCTTCTTTCTTCCTCCTTCTCCCCTTTCTTCCTTTCTTCCTCTTCTTTCCTTTTTTCCTTCTCTCCTTTCTATCCTTATTCCTCCCTCCCTCCCTCTCTTTCCTTCCCAACTTATCTACTCTACCCTACCACCTACTTTACATCTCATTGAGTTGCCTCTATTATTCTGATTTTGTTTGTGGGGATGGGTGAGTGTGAGATAGAGCATCTGGCTCCTGGTGTGCAGCCATCATTAGCTCAGCCGTAGTTCTAGGCACACAGTAACAGAGGGATAGGGTCTCACCTTTTGGCTTTGGCAATTTCTGAATGAGGAAGCTTCCTCTCTCCGTTGCCACCTTCTCTTCATCTGATATTTTTCATTTCCCAAAGTACTGGTCACACGCCAGCATGTGTCAATAGCTGGATTTGAACCTGTCTTTCCCAGTTTTAAGACACCAAGCTAGAGATCCTATTGGCACATAGTAGAGTCTTGTTACAATGAAAATATACTTAGTGGTTGGTTAATGTTGAGATTCCTTCAGAGGGCCCACCTGCTCCCCCACCCTCGGGTGTCTCCTCCTAGTGGAGCTTGCCCTCCCTTCTTCAGACACATTAGAGAAGCTGTGTTTTAAGTCTAGGAAATCCTTTGACAGATGGCAAGTCTAGGAAAGAACAGAGAGTTCCAGTAGCATGAAAATCTTTCCTTATTTGCTAAGAGCTCCTCTCCAGGTGAGATGTTTCATGTTTTTAATCAGACTGGGTCTCCAAGCCAACAGGAACAGTTGGCAGCCTCTCCAGCAAGGGAAGTCTCTCCTCCCTGGTGTTAAGGGGACTCTGGGTCCATTGCAATAGAACCCACTGTTCAGACCAGCTACTGTGTGGCTGTACCATGGAGACGAGGGGTCTCGGAGCCCTTCCCGCAGGCAGGGCCATGGCCTCCTTCCACGTCAGAGGTCGGTGCTGCTTCAGGATAGGCTGGGGGAAGAGATGTCCCTGCTCAAGGAGGGAGGGGCAAGAAAAGCCACCTCCAGGGTCAGTCTGGCATTGATACCCTGTTCTCTCTTTCTCTTAGCCATGAAGGCCGATAGAAAGCGTTTGAAGGCTGAAAAGACAGACCTCGTGAGCCAAATGCAACAGCTCTATGCCACCCTGGAGAGCCGAGAGGAGCAGCTTCGGGATTTCATCCGGAACTATGAGCAGCACAGAAAAGTAAGGCCAGCTGGACTCCTGCCATCGTCTTCCAGCCCAAGCATGAGTTCCTGTGGGGGTGGGGCTGTGCTTGGATGGGGACACTAGCCACCAGTCTCTGGTTGGAGCATAGAAAGCTGGAAGAACTTTGAGAGGCCATTGAGTCCATTTTATAGCTGAGGAAACTGAGGCAGGGAGGTTCAGTGACATGCCTAGGGTCAGCCAGCAAGAAATCACCTAAGATAGGGTTTGAACTCATATCTTTCATGAATCCAAGTCCGTTACCCTAATAAGCAGATATGAAATGAGAAGATGATGAGTGACTAGAAACTGGGACCAGCCACTCTAGAGAAACCCACAAAACTGGGTTCCATGTTATATTCCTTCCTTAAGCTCTCAATTGACTTATTGTGATAGAGCCCTGGCTCTAGAGCCAATCAATGGGCCTCGATTCAAGTCTCACCTGTTACTTTTAATCTATGTCACCTTGGGCAAGATACTTAACCTCCCCAGAGCCCAGTTTTCTCCTCTGTAAAATAAGGAATTGGACCAGTGGCCTCTGTTGCTTCTTCTGGCTTTTTTTATGATCTGTGAGATCCCTTCCAGATCTAGTTCAAGGATCTGATGATCTCAAGATGGGATGGATGGATGAATAATGGGGTGGATGGATGGATGGGTAGATAGATGATGGGTGAATAGGTAGTGAGTGGATAGATGAGTGGATGTGTGGATGGATGGATTGATGAATGGACAAGTAAATGGATGAATAGATGATAGATGAGTAGATAGATAGGTGAGTAGATAGATAGGTGAGTTGTTAGGTAGGGAAATGGATGAATGTGTAAATGGATGAATTGATAAGTGAATGGATGTATGGATAGATGGGTAGATGATGGATGAGTAAATAGGTGAGTAGATGCATGGATTGATGAGTGGACAAGTAAATGGTCGAATAGATGAGTGGATAGATAGCTGAGTGGTTAGGTAGGTAGATGGATGAATGTAGATAGATGAATTGATGAGTGGATGGATGGATAGATGGTTAGATGATGGATGAATAGATAGATAGCTGAGTAGATGGATGGATTGATGAGTGGATAGATGTATACATAGATAGGTGAATGGATTGATAAATAGATGGGTAAATGATAGGTGAGTGGATAGATGGATGTGTGGATGGATGGATGGATAGATTGGTAGATGGCTAGATATACGTACCTCATAAAGAAAGCAGTATATATAAAGCAAATGAGGTAACATGCGTAAAGTGAAGGTCAGTCATAATTATGAATGAACAAGGATAGACTAGATCTGTGGTTTTATTAACCCAAGGAACTCCCATGTGAGGAAACCTTTGCCAATGCAGATTCTTTGTACATACAGTCTTAGAGTAACACGGATTTAAAAGTGGATCATTAAGAAGATAAATGACTTGCCAGGGTCACACAGCTTGTAAATGTCTTAAGTAGGATGTGACTCTGGGTTTTCCTGGTCCATTGTGCCACATTTCCTTTCTATTGTGGACAAAGGGATGGATGTTAGAATCTACCTGAATGTCCAAATGTCCAAAATTTGATTGAAGATTTATTTATATTTAAACACTTTTATCAATCAACAAATTTTTACTAAATTCTAAGGCACAGAACACTGCTTTAGGGAGAGGTAGAATGGGGACAAGAGAGAGAAATGCAAGATTTAGAGGGCACAGTCCTTGCCTCATAGCTTGGACCTTCAAATAGGAGGCTGAGACAAACTCATTCTCAGGTACCATTCTCAGGTCCATGAATCTGAGAGGTATAAAGCAAAGTGTGTTTGAGGTCATGGTGAGGGGAACATCATTTCCAACTAGGGGCACCAAGGAAGGCTTCCCGGAGGAGGCCACCATTTTGGTAAGATGTAGCCATGGCTGATAATTCATCCGGTAGAAAAGAGGGGACTCCCATTTCTCTGGTGGTGTCCATTGTGCCAACTTGGAGTGAAATTTGCCTTAGCAGCTTCATTCCCACCTCTGTATACTATTGCTTTTATTCCTGTGTAACATCTCTTTCTTTTTTCCTCCTGGCCGATAATGGTCACCCCCAAGGGATGAACTGACCTAGCCAGTCCATTCAGCTCTTTCTGCCCCGAGTTAATGATGTGTACTCCCAGGGGACCCAGGACCCCCAGAGTTAGTCTTCTTTTGGGTCACTGACATAGTTCAAGTTCATACCTGTCCCCCAAGTCCTTGACTGCCTGGCTATCACCCTGCTGTTCCACTGTCCGCGGGAAATGTCTTTGCTTGCCTTGAAGCCGGCTTCTCTGTTCTGCTAATGGTGAGCCCAGGGTAGCGATGATAAGTGGACAGCCTGTGAAATCAGAAGAGAGAAAAAAATTAATTGGGAACCAAGAGAACAGGCATTGAAGAGCTCTCACTCAGTCAAGGCAGAACAATGCATTTTAGAGTGGCATTCAGAGTGGGGGCTTTTGGGGATTGTGAGCGGAGCGGATACATGGCCATGACACTTTCCTTGATAGAAATGTTCCCTCAGAACAGGGACTTCCCCCTGAACCCAGTACAACCTTTGGCCTACAGCAGGGTTTCTCAAGCAGGGAATGTGAGAGTTCTCTGAACAAGCCTTGTGGGAATCCCATCATCTCTGACCTTTTTTTCCTAGTTGCCTCTTCCTCTTCCTCTGTTCCTCAATTAGAAGACTTGCCCGTTAGTTGCTTTTTCCCTTCCTCTTTTCCATCTCCAAAGCCTTTGGCCCATTGTAGCTGTCCTGAAAGAGGCAGAACATGGAAGAAACATGCTTACTGAGCTTCTCCTTGGCAGTATCAGGCAGGTTTCTAGTGGAGATCTTGTATTTAAGAGCTCAGAGGACCCTTAGAACATAAGACGTCAGAGCTTGGAACAAAGGATGGCAGAGATGGCAGAACCCTTAGAACCCAGGTCAGAGCTGGAAGGGCCCTTAGAACGCATGAGGTCAGAGCTGGGAGGGTCCTTAGAACCTAGGAGGTCAGAGCTGGGAGGGCCCTTAGAATACAGGATGTCAGAGCTGGGAGGGTCCTTAGAATACAAGATGTCAAAGTTGGAAAGGCTGTTAGAACAAAGTGTCAGAGGGGAACCTTTGAGGTCACAGAGTCATTTTCCAAAGTGGACAGCTCTGACCCAGAGAGAGAGGGAATGATTGCCCAAGAGTCACACTTCTATTGAAAAGAGAAACATGCTTACAGGGAGCTGAATCTGCAGATCTAGGAACAGATTTACTCATTTAAAACCAATCAAACTGGGAGCTAATTGGCCCATGGATCGTATTTGTGATAAGTCAAGTTAGTTGGGATCGATCCAGAGCTGCTTATTATCCTTGAGGCTCTGTCAGACCAGGCATCCCTCTCCCTGTCCCTCCCTCCTAGATCTGAGCCAAGCAGGCTTAGGGCTAGAATAGTGCTGACTCTTGGCTAAAAGTGTGTGAAAAGCCCCTTGTTCTAACTCTGACTGGGAAGAGAGAAGCCACAGCGGAGACGGAGGGAGTGAGGCTGTCTCTGGGCCTGCCAGGATAACCCCCCACATTGCAACATTCCCTCACGCTGCAGAACCAGCTCCCCTGGGAACGAATGGCTGTGGTCTGCAGAGGAACTCGGGACTTCTCCAAATCCAGTCGTGAAATCCGGCCCTCCAGGCAATGTTTCCAGAATGAGAATTTCCCAGGAAAGATGGATTTTGTAGATTTCATGGTTAGGAATCACCTACGCCTTCTACTCTTTTCAGACCATTATGGGCAAGGGACAGACACAGTACAGGGCTCTGGGCTTGGGCTGAGGAAGACCTGAATCCAAATGAATCCTTCCTTCCTGCATGACCAAGTCAAGTCATTTCACCTTCATTTGCCAACTTTCCTTACCTGAAAGATGGGGATAACAATATCCCCCATCTCCCAGGGTTGTTGTGAGGTCCAAGTAAGATGCTATCTGTAAAGTACTTAGCGGAGTAACACTTGGCATGTAGTGGACATATATGTGTTAGCTCTATTATTATCAGCATCATTATCATTACTATTATTTATCATCCTCTCATACCCAGATGATGAGAAATCAGATGTCTTGCTAGAGCTAGAAGGTTACAGATGTGGGGTCCAAAGAAAGGATGGGTAGACAGAATAGATCCCTCATCAGAGGAGGGACTGTCAGCAGAGAATTATTCTAGATCTTAGATCTAGAACTGAATCCCCTTCTTTTACAGATGAGTAAACTGAGTCCAGGGAAAGTCAAGTAGCTTTCCTGAAGTCACTCAGGTGGTCAGTGCCAGAGGCAGTATTTAAACACTCTCTAGAGCCTTCACTCTGGAGTCACAAGGCTGTACCACATTAGAACAGACATCTTACTAGGCAGAGGAAGCCTAGGCTAGAAAAAGCTCTCCATAAAGCCTCCCAACTGTTCTCCTGGCTTCGGTTCCCAGCCCCACCTCCACCCCCATCCACTCTGCTGCTCTGAGGGAGTGTGATTATACAACTGAAATCACTGAACAATACATAGCACAGTGCCTGGCACATAGTTAACACTATGTAAATTGTTTACTGTTTATTTTTGATTGAACAGAATGGAAAAGAAAGGCCTTTAGAGTCCAGGTTGTGATAGAGGAGGGAGAGAGATAGAGGAAGAAAGAGAGGGAAAGAAAAGAAAGGAGGGAGAAAGAGAAGGAATGAGGGAAAAACAGAGACAGACACACAGAGAGAGATAGAAAGAAAGAGACAGAGAGAGCGACAGAGAAAGAAAGAAAAGGAGAGAGGGGTGGAGAAAGAAAAGAAGAGAAGAGGAGAGAAAGGGGAGATGGAGTGGAGAGAAGGAGAGAGAGAGAAAAGGGGAAGTGGGAGAAAGAAAGGAGGAAAGAGAAAGAAAGAAAAGAAAGATGGAAGAAAGAAAAAATAAAGAAAAAGGAAATGGAGAGAGAGAGAGAGAGAGAGAGAGAGAGAGAGAGAGAGAGAGAGAGAGAGAGAGAGAGGTATTACTAGCTACCATATATGTTGTTCTATATGAATCACCAGAGCTGTTTCCAATTCTAGCTCCTCACTCCTGGATGATAGTTATCCTATCTATGACCAAAGAAATCAGCATCCAACTTCTATTTCAGCTGCTTCCCAAATAAGTCAAAATAATGCTATCAGAAATGAGTAAAAGAATAGAAATCTCCTCATGGGATCATAGGTTTCATCCAACCTAGTATCTTTCCCTCTCCTGAAGTCCCAGGTGGGGTAACGGTACCAATCAGGTAGCAAAGTAGAAATTTATTTTATGGAGTAGAAGGTTCCAGATAACATCAGTCAGTCTGCAGGCATTTATTAAACACCTACTGTGTGCCAGGCACTATGTTGAGGATACAAAGAAAGGCGAGAGTCCCTGCTGTCAAGGAGCTCAGAGGGAGACGACAAGGAAACAGCTGTAGGTACATACAAGTTATTGGCAGGATCTATTAGAAATAATCGACAGTGAAGGCAGCAGATGGTGGGAATCATCCTAGACTCATGCTTGGGGGGTGGGCAGAGCAGTGTGGGAAGGGATAGGAAAAAAATAAATATAAGAGGAGCATAGGACAGAGCTGGCAGCTTGTTGGACAGAGAAAGCCTAGAAAACCAAAAGTCTGTGATCACTAAATGACCAGATTTGGAAACCGAGGCCCAGAGAGGTGGATTAACTTTGCTAGGTTCCCATAGCTAGTAAATTGTTAAGCTCATCCACCCTGAGAGTGGGAGTTTCTATACACCTTCCTTGCCCCCAAACCCACCAGCACACTTTCCTCTGCCCATGATTCTGCACTACAACAAGAGAGAACTAGCAAGGGCAATTATGTAAAACATTTCCATATTAGTCATTCTATACAAGGAGATTGAATAAAAGGGGAAAAAATGAAAGAAAGTGGAAAAATATCATGTATTCAATCATCAGCTCTTTCTCTGGAGGTGGATTGTATGCTCCATCATGAGTCCTTTGGGATTGTCTGGGATCATCGTATTACTGGGAACGGCTGAGCCATTCGCTGTTCTTTCTTCACAGAATAAGATGGCTCTCAGTGTGTACAATATTCTGGTTCTCTTCACTGTGCGTCAGTTTACGTAAGTCTTTCTAGATTTTTCTGAAATCGTCCTGCTCGCCATTTATTACAGCTCAATAATATCCCCTTACAAGCATAAACCACAGCTTGTTTAGCCATTCCCCCAACTGGTGGACTTCACTTTGCTTTCTAATTCTTAGCCACCACAGAAAGAGCTACTGTTAATATTTTTATGCAAATAGGTCCTTTCCCCCCCCTTTTTGGGGAAGTCTTTGGGATCTAGATCTAATTTGATCAAAGCATATGAAGTTTTATAACCCTTTGGGCTATAAAGGTAAGGAACATGTACTTTTCAAATTAATTTGATCCTCCCACTACCCGCCTCCTCCAAATGAACTTTTTTTTTTTTTTTTTAAAGAAAACCCTTCATTACAGATGGGAGTTGAGCAAACCAAACCAAATTGTCACAAAGTAGCTGTGTTTGTATTTTAAATCCTTTTGTCTGGAGGTGTATCCTATCCCACTTTCACTTTGTTGCATTTTCATTCATTTGGCATTGAATTGATCAGTATTCTAAAGATTTTCAAAGGTGTTCTTGCTTTCTAGTTCTGCTCCCTTCCTCTTGCAGTGAATCAGTTTATCAGTTTTTAAAAACCTTCCCAGTTTCCTCTAAACCTGTCCATTTCATCATTTCTTAAGGTATAGTAGTATTCCATTACATTTATATGCTGCAACTTGTTTAGCTCTTGCTCTATAAGGAGAACAACCTTTTAGCTTTAAGTTTTCATCCACTTAAAAAAAATCACTATTTTTATTTTAAAATCTTATTCTGATAATAGGTTAAGAATGCCAGATCTACACTAACTCTGTCTTTCTCTGGCTCTCTCAGGTTTACTATGTCTCTATCTTTCTATCTCTGTTTCTCTGTGTCTCTGTCTCTCTGTCACACACACACACACACACACACACACACACATATACACACACACACTTTCCCCCCTTTCCACTATAATGTACTAGGGTCAGCTTCTGACCGAGAGATTGATTTGGGAGGGGGAGACTCATTGCCAGAGGCAGCCCTACGAGCCCCAGATTTGCCTGAACTGGAGGCTCCCCTTGGGTTTTAGCCATCCAGAAATACCTCTGAACCAGCAGAGTGAAAACCCAGATTTGTTTACTTTATCTAGGGGAGGAGAAAAGGTTATTCAGCTGTGGGATTGATTCCTCTATTTCCCCATGAGAGAACAATTTTCATGCTTAAGAGAAAGAAGAAGAAAAAGTCAAAAGAGAAGATGAGTATGTGGCCTAATTTGTGGGGGTCAGGAGAAGCTTAATTGTTCAGTGATTAAAATTCATACAGTCTTGGATGTAGATCTGAAGGGGACTTTTAGAGCCATCAAGTCCAACCCTGTTATTTTGATAGATGAGAAAACTGAGACCCAGAAAGGTTATTGACTTTGGATCATAAGACCATGGATTTAGATCTGGAGAGGACTTTAGAAACCATCAAGTCTAATCCCTTCAATTTACAGATAAGGAAACTGAGGCAACAGAAATCCAGTGACTTTCCCAGTGGTAAATAGCTGGGGTGCAATTCAAATCCAGGTCTCCCTTAGCCTAAGTTCTATCCGCATCCTCTGTGTAATGTCATCCTGCCCCTCTGGGAAGTTCGGACCCTATTTCCCCTTCTCTTCAGACACTGGCTGCTAGTCTCCTCTTGTCTCTTCCCCCTTATCTCAGGGCCTCCAATTTCATAGCCTCATAGAATGAGGTAACGTATGATGTGTCTCATGCAGCTAACAGAGGGTGACTCCTCATTCTTTGGACGTGGAACCTCAGTCGGTATGGAGTGCCCCCTCCATCCGTGGGCACTTACAGAGTCTCACTGACCCGTCACTGTCTGCTGCCAGTGCCTGCTGGCCAGGAATAAGGAGCGGAGCCCAAGGTCCTGCTCAGGTCCCAGGGACCAGGAACACCGATTCCTTCTGGATGCCTGGATGTGAAGAGCCTGAGCACCAAGGAGATGGTCCTGAGCTCTGTCATATCTGTCATTGCTTTCTTTCCACAGGAGAGTGAAGATGCGGTCAAAGCCCTGGCAAAGGAGAAGGACCTTTTGGAAAGGGAGAAGTGGGAGCTGCGCCGGCAAGCCAAAGAAGCTACGGACCACGCTACATCCTTGCGGTCCCAGCTGGACCTGAAGGACAACAGAATGAAGGAGCTTGAAGCCGAGCTGGCTATGGTAAGGTACCCTGGTTCTGCCCCTGCTCCTGTCTGGCCAAAGGGGAAAGGCCAAAAAGTGAAGAAGGGGAACAGGGGCTGGAGGGTAGGGGCTGCCCCCACCCTGCTGTGCTCCAGCCTGTGGGGAGAGGGGATAGAGTGGTGGTAGTGGTGGGGGTGGTAGTAGTAGTAGTAGCAGCAGCAGCAGCAGCAGCAGTGTAGTAAAAGTAGTAATAGTAATAGTAATAGTAGTAGTAGTAGTAGTAGTAGTAGTAGTCGTATTTTAGTGGTAGTAGTAGTACTAGTAATAATAGTAGTAGTAGTGGTGGTGGTAATAGTAGTAAGAGTGGTAGTAGTAGTGGTAATAATAGTACTACTAGTAGTAATGGTAGTAGTAGTTGAAGTAGTAGTAGTAATGGTGGTGGTAGTAGTAGTCTTAGTAATAGTGGTAGTAGTTGTGGTAATAGTAGTACTAGTAGTAGTAGTTGAAGTAGTAGTAGTAATAGTAGTAAAAGAAGAACTGTTAGTAGTGATGGTGGTAGTAGTACTAGTAGTGGTAGTAGTACTAGTGTGGTACTAAAAAGTAGAGTAACATCAACAGCAATTGGCATTTATATAGTACTTACCATGTGCCAGGCATTGTGCTAAGCACTTTACAAGTATTTCATTTTTATCTCACAACCATATCAGAAATTATATGGTATTATTATCCCCTTTTTACAGTTAAGGAAACTGAGGCAAACATAGGATCTGCTCCTCCTTTCACCCTACTACAGCTAGTGGGGAAAAGTAATTCAGAGTGTAACAGCAGCAATAGTGTAGGGTCTTACCATCTTCATGGTCACCATGCTCTCCAGGCAGCCCTTCTGACATAGGAATACCCTAGAGAGAAGGCTGGATTTGGAGTCAGAGGACCTGCTATTTACCACCTTTGCGACCTTGGGTGACAGCTTCTCTGTGCCTCAGTTGCCTTATATGTAAAAATGTGCAATTGGGTGTGATGACCTTCCATCTATCTCTTTCAGCTCTAAATGAATGATCCTAAGACCTTGACCTAAATTTCACCCAAGAAGGTCTTGTCATTTCAGCCTAATTTATGAAGTACTGATTAAACGCCTTCTGTATGCCTGGCATTTCTCTAGGGGGAAAGCAAAACTAAAGCCCTCAAGGAGTTTATATTCCTCCAGGAGAGGGTGTAGAGCTGGGGCAGAGGGGATGCTGATCGGATATGGCACAAGTGAATACAAAGTTGTTTGGTCTGTCAGTTGCATCTAACTCTTCATGTACCTACTTGGGATTTTCTCAGCTAAGATGCTAAAATGGTTGGCCATTTCCTTCTCCAGCTCATTTTACAGATAAGGAAACTGAAGCAAATGAGATATTAAGTAACTTGTCCAGGATCACACAGCTAGCAAGTGTCTGAGGCTGGATTTGAACTCAGAGCTTCTTGAGTCCTTCCTCACCCTGTCCATTGTGCCCCTTCATCACCTAGCTGTGCAAAGAAGGAAGCAAAAGCCTGTCCTCAAAGCATTTACCTTCTATTAGAAGAGGGGGAAGAAAACTTGTACCTACCTAAAACATATCAAATAGGCTTATAACTTATCCCCTCACTTTGATATGTGTGTACGTAAAATATGTATGTAGGGGGCAACTAGGTGATGCAGTGGATGGAGCACCAGCCCTGAAGTCAGGAGGAGCTGAGTTCAAATCTGGTCTCAGATAATTCCTAGCTGTGTGACCCTGGGCAAGTCACTTAACCCCAATTACCTCAGGGAAAAAAATGTATGTGGGTGTGTATGTGTGTAAATAAAATATATATTATATATTACATAACAGTATATGATAAGTAATATACATTATATACATAATTTTATATGTTTAATTTATACATGGTTTTATATATTACGTATAAATTAAATGGATAGAATAATGAATGATTACAAAATAATTTAGAGAGAGAGAGAGAGAGAACCATAACATATGATTACAAAAATCTATAACTATATATAGATTAAAGATAATTTTGGGAGGGGAAGGCACCAGCAACAGAGGGCAGAGTGATGGGAGCACCTGGCAGAATTGAATTAATCTTTGAAGGAAACTAGAGATTCTAAAAGGCAGAGGTGAGAAGGAATACATGGGGTGGGGGGAGAAGAGTTAGCCCATTCAAAGACATGGAGACGGGAAATGTCATATGTGGAAAGAATATAAGAGCATCCATGGATGACAGTGATCATCCACACTTTTACAGAAGGCTCCAGGGCTAGGAAATTCACTGCCTCCTTGGGTAGCCCATTCCAACCAGGGACCACTCTGTTGGGAATTTTTTCTCTTCATTGTGATTAACAAAACAAAACAAGACAAAAAACAACCTCTCTTCCCTACAATTTCCATCCATTGCTTCTAGTTTTGACCCTTTGGGTCAGGCAGACCAAGGCTTCTCCAGTCCCTTTTCCACACAGCTGCCCTTCCGGGGCTTTGAGATGCCTGTGGATATCTCCTAGTCTGCAGGGAGAGATGCTCCAGGTTGGGACGGTCCCGTTCCCAGGCTGGGCTTTGTTGTCCAACACTGACATCTAGTGCCTAGATTTCTCATCACTCCCTGAGATTGGGAGCAGAGCCTTTAACACAATATTTAGAAACATTTCTCTTTGCCTTTCAGCTCATTTTGCAGATCAACGGAGGCCCAGAGAAATGAAGTGACTTGTCCAGATTTAAGTCCATTTAACTGGTTCTCACTCTTCCACCGTAACCTTCCTTCATTCTCATAGGGAGCAGGGTAGTACAGTGGATAGAGCACCAAGTTTATAGTCAAATCTGACTTTAGACACTTAACTTGCTGTGTGACTCTGGGCAAGTCACTCAATCCCCATTAAACTTTGTTTTCCCTTTTGTAAATGATATGGGGAAGGGAATGGCAAACGGCTCTAGAACCTTTCCTGAGAAAACCCCCAATAAGATCATGACTGAAACAACTGAACAACAACTGCACATTTACCCCGTGTAGCAGCGTAGTAGGTTCTTGAGTATTTGATTGCTTAGCTAGATGTCGCAGCAGAGAGAGTGATGGAATGAAGAAGACCTGATTTCAAATCTGGCTTCAGATATTTAATTGTGTTTGCCTCAGTTTCCTAATCTGTAACAACATGGATAATAAAAGCATCTACTTCCCCAGGTGGTTGTAAGGATCCGGATTTTAAAACCACTCAACTCAGTGTCAGGCACTTAACAATATGCTAGTATAGGAAACATGAATAAAAGCTGACCTTAAAATCAGATTTTTATAGAGACTCATTCAATTTTCAGAACTGGAAGCCGTGTTACAATTCTCCAAAAGTCCACTCTCTTAAACTGTGGCTTGAGACTTCATGTGGGCTCCCTTAAATGTGGAAGTTGCAAAATTATGATTTCTTTTCACTCTGTGTTTGATTTGTATACTTATTTTATAAACCTATATATCTGGGGTCATGTAAAAATTTCTCAGGCAAAAGAAAGGGTCACAAGTGGAAAAAGTTTAAGAAGCCCTATTCTAAATTAGCCCATTTTATACTTGGGGAAATTAAGACCCAAAGAGGGGTCACGCAGACTTTTTAATTGGCAGAACCAAGACTTGAACCTAGTTTTCCTGACTCGCCAGTCTAAGATTTTTTTTCAAAGGATTCATGAGATTTTAGGACGAATTAGGGAAACAAAGATTTATTAAGCACCTACTATGTTCCAGGTGCTACACTAAGTTATTTTCAAATATCATTCAATAGTTTTCAAGCTGGATAAACCCTAGAAACTATCTAGTTCATTTTATGTAGAAGGAAAGTGAGCCCCAGAGAAGATAAGTTACTGACAGAGCCAAGTCTTAAACCCAGGTAACCTCCCTCTCAAACTGGAATTTTTTTCCCCAACTCCACATTGACCAAATGTGATTTCCCTGAGATAAATCAACTCCCCCTCTGAGTCCCAGCTCTTAACTTGTCTTTCTAGAATGGAAATAGGATAAAACCACATCGAGACCAAAATCTGGGGTCTCAGCTATAAGAAAAAACCTGATTCTCATCCATGCCTGAAGATATAACTAGCTACCTGCCTTTCCGAGCTGTAAATCTCCAGTTCTTTCCTGGATTGGGGCCATGTGTCATCCTCAGAGGCCCTAAGTCTGGTTAATTAATACCTTTGTCCCCATCTCTTAGTGGGGGAGGAGGAGAAGGTGTGGATACAGTTGAAAAGACAGGAGACGTCATTGTTGGTTAATAGTTAGCCAACATAGTGCTTAAAAGAATTCTGAAGGCAGAAGGACCTGCTTCCTAAGCCTCAGGCTTATGCTCGCTTAAGCATTTTGTGCAGTCCACAGATCATCAGAATATGTGAAAGATTTGGCCCCTCTTTCAGTTGGCATTTTAAGAAAATCTTCTTCCCCCCTTTCTGTTATTAGGTAAACTGAGGCCAACAGGTTAAGGGATGTTGCTTAAGGATAAAAACAGGGACAGACTCCTAGTTTAGAGAGAGGAGACCTGGTTTGGAATCCCCAATTTGCCACCTTCTTATACTTTTTGTGACCACAGACATCAACAACCATGAGCATTAACTAAGCAATTGCTATATCTCAGATATATAGGGAGTGTTGCATAGTGGGTAAGAAATGGGCTTAAAGAAGTCCTATTTCTGAAAGCCTCAGTTTCCTCATCCATAAAATGAGAGAGCTGCACTAAAGAAGTTTTAAGACTATTAAGGTGCTAGACACTAGACAGTATATCATCCTTTGACAGATGAGGAAACTGAGGCATCAGGTGGTAATATGATTTGCCCAGAGTCATCCAGATGGTCATTTGTTGAGACTTGAGCTTCAGCACTCTCCAGGATATCGAATTGAGTGGAACTGAATTGAATGGGAGATTATAGCTTCATGGACCTGCCAGCCCCAGAAACTGCATTTGATAGGAGCACTAAAAAATGGCAGAGTTTTGTCTGTCCGTGATCACTCTATCTGTCCATCCATCTCGCTAAGCTATCAAACACTTAAGAGCCTACTATGTGCTAGACTCTGCTGCCCGTACAAAGGGATGTTGCTTCCATCCCTTGTTCTTAGCCCCCAGTGAAAACAAGTTAAAATGAGTCAGGCTGGAGACTGAGAGCAGGGAAATGAAACGTGCAAATAACAAAATAATCAGGAGTTCAGAGAATAGGTGCATTAGACAGGCCCCCCTCCCCCCCAAAAAAGAGAAAATTAGCTGAGGGAATCAGATCCCCTGGGAAATCCCAAAGGTGATCAGACTTGCAACCCTGGGGGTCTTTAGAAAGAGAGATATCAAGTCCACCCATAGGGGAAAATATTTTGAAATGGCAGGGTTAGAAGGGGCTGTAATAAAAATGAGGGCAGGATCTAGGATTTTATTGCTGTGGAGAACTTCCAGGTGAGGAAAATTCCTCTCCTTATACAAATTAGCCCCTCTTCAACTTGAAATAGTGGAGGGCTACCTCAAGCACTGAGCTGTTAAGTGTGAGCTCTGTGACCTGCCCAGGGGCCACAGCCAGGAAGGGTCAGAGGTCTTGTCTTAAAAGCTGTCTTTCTAGCCCCTCTGCCCTACTCTCTGACATTTATATGGCACCTTAAAGTTGGCAATATGCTTAATGGACGTTATCTCAGAACTTTGGAATAATCCTAAGTACCTACTCAAAATAGTGGCTGGAAACAAAAAGACATGAGTTAAAATTCTGCCTCAAATAGCCATTAGCAATATAACACTGGGTACTTCACTTTCCCCCCTCTCAGCCCTCAGTTCCCTCATTTGTAGAATGGAAATAATAATAGCACTTCCAAGATGGGATTATTGTGGAGGATCTAATGGGATAGCATATATGTAAAGTACTTTGCAAACTCTCAAGTTAATTGTTATTATTGCTGGGGTTGTAACAGGAGATGATAGATAGAGGGTAGGGAATAGAGATTGTCAGAATCTATTGTTATTCAGTTATAGAATTGGCTACAAAGTAGAGACCATGAGGGGGATGAGAAATCAGGCTGGAAATTAGGGAGTATCTGTTCATAAATCAGAGGAGCATAGATTTAGAAGGAATCTTAGAGACTATCAAATCCAAGCTCCCCTTTTCTCCTTATATTTCACAAATGAGGAAATTGAGGCACAGAGATTTTTTTTTCCCAAGTGATTTGTTTGGGGAAAGATCAGGGAAGAAGGGTCATCACATAGCTTGTAAATGGTTGGATTAGAATTTCAACTCAAATCTACCTGATTCCCACTACAGCAGTCTTTCTTTCTTCTTTCTTTCTCTTTCTTTCATTCTTTCTTTCTTTCTTCCTTTTTTTCTTCCTTCCTTCCTTCCTTCCTTCCTTCCTTCCTTCCTTCCTTCCTTCCTTGCTTCCTTCCTTCCTTCCTTCCTTCTTTCCTTCCTTCCTTCCTTCCTTTTTCTCCTTTCTTTCTTTAAGCTTACAAAACATATGCATGGGGTAATCTTTCAACATTGACCCTTGCAAAATTTTCTGTTGCAAATTTTCCCTTCCTCCCCATCCCCTCCCCTATATGGCAGGTAGTCCAATATATGTTAAATATGTTAGAATATATGTTAAATCCAATAAATATATGTATACAAAGTTATACAATTGTCTTGCTGCACACACACAAAAAAAAATCGGATCTAGGAAAAAAAAAACCTGAGAAGGAAAACAAAATACAAGCAAACAACAACAGAAAGAGTAAAAATGCTATGTTGTGGTCCATGCTCAGTTCCCATAGTTCTCTCTCTGGGTGCAGATGGCTCTCTTCATCACTGAACAATTGGAACTGGTTTGAATCATCTCATTGTTGAAGAGATCCACAGCCATCAGAATTGATCATCATATAATCTTGTTGCCGTGTATAATCTCTTGGTTCTGCTCATTACAGCAGTCTTTCTATACTTCTCAAGCCAAACACACTGTGATGATTTTTAAAAGTTTTTAGTAATATGTTTAGAAGTTTTGTACATGTTTAACCTATATCAGATTGCTTGCTGTCTTGGGAGGAGAGGGAGAATAATTTGGAGCACAAGGTTTTGCAAGGATGAAAACTATCTTTATATGTTTATGGAGAAATAAAATACTATTTGAAAAAAATGTTTTACAACTTTACAGAATTACCTAGAGATATAGTTTCTGCATAATTAGTGATTTTATTAATCATGCCAATATGTTCATTAATTAAAAAAAAATCATTATTTGGCCAGCTTTCTTAGATCAAAGCTCTCTCATGGTTCCGTGGTCTCACAGTATATATGCCCTTGGAAGAATGGGTGTTTCTGAGGATGGCAATCAACTCTGAATAGTTAATAATTAAGAGAATTAATATTATGTGACAGGCTAGGCTATGTTGTAATGGGAATCTCGGAATATGTGACTTGGATCACTCAAATCTTGGTCAAATATACTTATCAATTCCTTATCACCTATCTGATAAAAGGGAGGATCCACCTTTTTCCCAGACCTGAAAAGAGAGGATCCACATTTTCCCAGACTTGTGTGAGCAAACACAATGAGTAGGAATGCACCCATTAACCCAAACTCAGACTTTCTTTTATTATCTTTGATTAAATTTTGGCCTGGTGATGTCTTTGAGATTTCCCACTCTGGTTGATTTCTGGAGGAGGAAGTGAAAAGGAAAAAACTTTGGTCCTGAATCAATAATAGGTTATTAATAGAAGAGAGAAATAATAATTTCTCACAGTATTAATGTGTGTACATGTGCACATGCATATGTGCACACATGCACACACACTTTCTCTCTCTCTCTTTCTCTCTTTATTTCTCTCTTTTCCCCCCTCACACACAGACACATACACACACATTCTAGCTCTGACATTCTGTGTTCTAAGCTTCCTCCCAGCTCTAATATTCTGTGTTCTAAGCTCCCTCCCAGCTCTGACATTCCATGTTCTAAAGCTCCTTTCTAGCTCTGACATTTTATGTTCAAAATTTCTCCTGCCTCTGATATTCTGTGTTCTAAGCTCCCTCCCAGCTCTGACATTCTATGTTCTAAGGGCCCTCCCAGTTCTCTGAATCTCTGACTCCTGGAGTCCAGCATTACCTTTCTAAAGGTGATCTCTGGGGAGAGGAGTGACGTCCTCCTGCAGGATGTCCATACTGGGCACAGGAGCTTTTTCCCAGGCTGCGGTTGAAGCCACATTTCTGTCTGAATCTCTATAACTTGTACTCCTGAATAAGAGGGAATAAACCTTCAAGCCCTTAGATTCTGGAATCATTGAATCATAGATTTAGAACAAGAAGGAGCCTTAAAGACCTTCAGATCCAATTTCCAAATGAGAAACCTGAAACCTAGAGAGTGGAAGGAACTTGCATGGCTTGCACTAAGTTTGAGAGATGGGATATGAATCTAGGTTCTCTGTGTGTTCCCCACTGTCTCTGATAGACCTCTGGACATGTAAACTCTCAGGAGTTTCATTCCCAAAGGTGCTCTCCTGCCAAAAAGAACCAAGGACTTTGAGAAGCTCAGGGATGAAGGGAGTTTTTTTGGGGAGAGGAGGGTTCCAATCCTCCTTCTGGTCCTCAGTGACAAAGTGGAACATTTTTAGAACACTCAGATCCCCTGCCACCTTTGAGAGGCAACATTGTTGACCATGTGTCCAGCTGCCTTGTCTCTTACTCACTCACTCTGGGGGCATGGAACATCCCCACTGCTCCTGCTTCACACCCTTGTAATACCATGAGACAGTTTCATGGAGGTGGTTGGTGAAGAGTCATTGAAAGTAAAAGAAATGAGACACTTAAGACTTTCTGGCTGCGTGACCCTGGGCAAGTCACTTAACCCCAACTTCCTCAGCCAAAATAAATAAATAAATAAAGTAAAAGGGATGGAGGCTTTCCAAAGCTGGGCTGTGCAGGGGTGGGAATGGGGGACAGCACTGGTGGAAGAGCCCCGTGTAATCCGTCCTATCTCTTTCTCTCCTCTTCTCTGATCAGGCAAAGCAGTCCTTAGCCACCCTGACCAAGGACGTCCCCAAGAGGCACTCCCTCGCCATGCCGGGCGAGACAGTTCTCAACGGCAATCAGGAGTGGGTGATGCAGGCGGACCTCCCGCTCACTGCGGCCATCCGGCAGAGCCAGCAGACGCTCTACCACTCACATCCCCCCCACCCCACCGACCGGCAAGGTGAGTCCCCGCAGGGCTGGCAGCAATGGCTGCCTTGTAATGGAGCCTTCCATCAAAGGAGGAGGCTGGCTCTTGTGGAAAATTCTAGGAAAAAGCACCAAAATTCTAACCTACTCATGGCCAGTGGTTCAAAGTCCGGAACCCTGTGGTGGCCTCAGAATTCTAGGCTTCTCCATCTAAAGTCCTTGGCCATCAGGGGTTCTTAACCCTGGGGATCCTTGCTCTTGGTTTCCAAGAACATTTTTGATCATTGCATTTCAACATATTTCCTTTGTGATCCTCTGCTACTTATTTTATGCATTTAAAAAACATTCTTCTTTAGAGGCAACTAGGTGGTTCAGGGTAGAGAGCACTGACCTTGAAGTCAGGAAGATCTGAGTTCAAATTTTACTTCAGACAGTTGGAACTGTGTGACTCTGGGCAAGTCGCTTATCCCCTTGTACTTTGCTTTTTTCATATGTTACATGGGGCTAATAAAAGCACTTACCCCCCAAGGTGGTTGTGAAGATAAAATAAGACAATATCTTTAAAGCACTTAACACAATACTGGTACACAGTAGGTACTTAATAAATGCTTATTTATTTTTTATTCTGAAAAGGGATACATGGACATCTCCAAACTGCCAAACGAGTGTAGGATCATCTTAGATGATCCCTAGAAGCTCTCTAGTTCCCTGTCTTGAGCCCTCCAACCCTGGGCCTGGCAGATTCTATCCCGCTCCCCTTTTGTGATAAAAACCATAATAATCACAACAATAATATAATCTCTGGCATCTGTATAGCTCTTTAAAATTTGCAAAGTCCTTGCTTAGATGATCTCACTGAAGTATTCTAACAGCCCCGTGAAGTGAGGATTGTGGTTCTTAATAAGCTGAGGAAGAGGAAGGAAGTCCTGTACCCAATCCCTAGGAATGACACCTAGTGGATGCCACAAGTGGGTTGTGATCCTAAATCTTCCCGGTCTCAGTGTCTCGTGCTAGAGTGATAAGACATGATGGAAAGCTTGCTGCATTTAAGTGGCAGGTGCAACAAGACCATATGAGACAGAGGAGGTCAGTGGGACAGCACCGAAGGCCCAAAGCTGCTGGGTTTTTTTCATTAAATTCAACAGATCAACCCCATAAACACAGACTGGGGAGTTGTGGCTAGAAAGACCTGAGGGTTTTAGCAAACTTCAAGTTCAATAGGAAGCATTTGGATGACATCATCTCAGACTGTGTTACTAGAGTCAGAGTAGGGAAAATAGACAATAGTTTAGTATATAGGACAGGACAGGAGAAGACAGGGTGTCCCAAAAGCCTTAGTGTAATTTTAAGCTTTAATAACCTCAAAAGTCTAAAAGCTGCAGTCTTAACCTGCCCCCATCATTTGAAAGCTTAATTATTTAAGTTTATTTTCTATTTATTTTCCTTTGTGAATTTTGAATGATCCATTTTAAGTCTTAACAAGACAGAGCACCTTGTTCTGATTTATTACACCTGTGGCAGTTTCTGGATGAGTTTCTCAGTCCAGTGAATTGGGAGAAGATGCTCCACCTGTTCCATCCACATTAGACTTTTTCTTGTGGGCTCCTGCATCCATCCAAACCTCATTCTTTGGGTGCTCCGAAGGTGAGGGTTACAGATATCATTCTTTTGGCCACTGTGAAACTATTTTTTTTAAAGTTTGAAAACTGACAAGTGATATGTAGCATAAGACACACTGAATTTTATTAAGAAAAATAAGTATTTTTTACAATTTAAATTTTTTTTGTAAGTTTGTAACATTTATTCTTCTGAAGTGATTAAAGTTTAAATTTTTAGTTAAACATTTGAGAAGGGCAGCCAGGTGGTTCAGTGGACAGAGTATCAGGCCCGGAGTCAGGTAACCTCATCTTTATGAGTTTGAATTTGACCTCAGATCCCCCCCACTGCCCGTGTGACTTTGAGCAAGTCATTTCATCCCATTTGCCTCAGTTTCCTCATCTGTAAAATGAGCTGGAGAAGAAAACAGCACTCCCATCCAGTATCTCTGCCAAAAAAAAAAAAAAAAAAAAACCCAAATGGGTCAGGAAGAGTCAGACCTGAATGAAAAAATGACTGAACAACCACAAAAACATATGAGAAAGATAGATTAGGATGGACAGACTTCAATGAGATTATTATGTCCAATTCTGCTGACCACGTGTGTACAGAATACATTCAAAATAAACTCAAAGTAATTTTGAGGGAGTGGGTTTTCATGGATATTGGTAGAGAAAATGCCCACATTCATAGAACCAATTTAGCCCAATACTCAACAAGTATTTTTTTTAGTTATATTTGGTGGGGAGCTAGTAGGTGTCTGAGGCCAGATTGGAATTTAGGTCCTCCTAAATGCTGTATCACTGTATCATTTAGCTGCGCCAGCCAACAAGTGTTTATTAACACTTATTATTATTGGGGACTGTGGATCTTCTGGAGTATTTGAAAGCAAAGCCATCCTTGATTTGATAAGATTGCTAGTATTAGCAGGGGCAATTAGGTAGCACAACTGATAAAATGTGGGCCTGGAGTCAGGAAGAATCATGAGTTCAAATCCGGCCCCAGACATTATGTTGTTATTTCCTATTAAATATTCAGTATTCTGCTTGTTGATAAGGATATAGAAGATTAAAAAGGATCCCTGCCCTTGCGAGGGTTATATTCTACTCTGGGAAAGCAACACATACACCAATAAGTGGATATATAATTAAACACAAGGTAGTTTTTGGTGCTATGGGACATTGACAGCTGGAGGCATTGGGAGAAGCTTCTTGTTGGAGATGAAGGGAGGACCTAGAGATTCCAAAAGCCCTGAGTGAACGAATCCACGGACATGAGGACTTTACTGATGCTCCTAGATGATGCTGATGCTATCTAGATATCTATATAGATAATATTCTACTGCACCAAAAATTCTGTATGCTGCGTACCAATTGGAGGAAGAGCTTGTTCGAAAGTCCAGAGATAGGAAGTAGCCTGTACAGTAAACACCAAGTGGCTAGAACAGAGAGCACCTTAGCGGGGAGTCAAAATGAAAAGATAGATTGGAATCAGATTGTGAAGAGCTGAAAAGAATCAATAAAATTAACTCTAGGCTAACAAGCACTCTGCTAAGTTCTGTGGGTACAAAAAGAAATGAAAACATGATCCTTTCTCTCAAGGAGTTCACTTTCTAACATGTAATGCTTGAAGGCATAGGGAGTCCCTAAAGCTTCTTGAGCAGAGGAATAACACAGTTGGATCTGTGCTTTAGGAATATGAATCTGTTCATTGATTGGAGAATGTTTTGAAGAGGGGAAAGATCTGGAAGCAAGGAGATTGATAATAAAACTATTTAGCTGAGAGGAGATAGGAGCTGGGGAACTTCAGAGCTACTGGAAATTTCAAGTGAATTCTGAACTAGAGTTTCTTTTACAATATTGAAAATAAGTAGCCTTCCACTTGAAGACCTTCAGTGATCATGATGATGATAAGTAGCATTTAGGTAGCACCTACTGTGTATCTCATTTGATATTCAGGACTGAGACTCTTATTCTGCTTTGGGTCATTTCTTATTGTTTGGGTGTTGAAGGATAATTAAACACAAGGTAGTTTTTGGTGCTATGGGACATTGACAGCTGGAGGCATTGGGAGAAGCTTCTTGTTGGAGATGAAGGGAGGACCTAGAGATTTGTTTGTTGGTTTGTATGTATTTGTTTTGGATATTGAGGAGATCTGTGGATCTTCTGAAATATATAAAGGTTCTGATGTTATCTAAGGCTGTATGAGGTATCTGAAAGCAAAGCCATTCTTGATGTGTTGGATTGCTAGAGTTAGCAGAGGCAATTAGGTAGCACACTGGAATTAGGAAGAATCATCTTTCTGAGTTCATAGAAGAGAATCAAACAGTTCTGACCATTGCACTCTGTTTAAGTGCCATCACAACCCTATTCACTTCAAATCTGGCTTCAGACATAATAGTAAATTTACCTCAAGTTTCTTCATCTGTAAAATGAGCTGGAGAAGGAAATGGCAAACCAGTTCAGTATCTTTGTGAAGAAAACTCCAAATAAGGCCACAGAGACAAATGTGACTGAAAAATGACTGAAGAACAACAAAAAAGTTAGCAGAAATGGGTGGGATCCCAGTGCTTCTTGAAACAGAGGAAGGAGTGGACAAAACTATAATCACTCTTTCTAATTTGTGAACAAGTTCCCAACTACTGATCCTGGACGGGTATCCTGAAGTCACCTCTTCTTTATTGGACATGTACCATGTGCCCTATCTGATAGGAAATAAAAGTAATGATGATTATGGTGGTTGGTCATGAGGGGGTGGCAATCCATCATTAATTTATTTTTTTAATAATATTGTATTTTCCAATTATGTAGAGAGATAATTTCAACATTCATTTTTTGATTGTAGCTTTTTATTTACAAGATATATACATGGGTAATTTTTCAGCGTTGATAGCTGCAAAACCTTTTGTTCCAATTTTTGACCTCCTTCCCCCCCACTCCCTCCCCCAGATGGCAGGTAGACCAATATATTCAACATTAATTTTGTAAGATTTTGAATTCCAAATTTTTTCTTCCTCCTGCCTCCATCCCCAAGTCAACAAGCAATAGGTTATACTTATACAATCATTTTACACATATTTCTATGTTTGTCATGTTGTATAAAAAAAAATCAGAGCAAAAGCAAAAAAACTGCAAGAAAGAAAAAGCAACCCCCCCCCCCAAAAAAAAAGTGAAAATACTATGCTTTGAATTTCATTAATTTTCCATCGTTCTCTCTCTGGATACAGATGACATTTTCCATCTTGAGTTTATTGGAAAAGTCTTGATCCATGATTAATTTGGAAAAGTCTTGATCCATCATTAATTTAAAAGGCATCTATTAAGGGACTGGGATACAAAGAAAGGCAAGGAGTTCACATTCAGACACTAACAGTGCAAGGGGCAATAAGGTATGATAGATTAAAATCAAGAAGGCACCAGGTTAGAGATGAGTATTTGCTACTCCACAGTAAGAGGAGGAATTTCTATACTGGGAGTCATGCTATGTGTAAGAAATATGGGCATAGAACATCAAGTGCTAGATCACATGCCCACCTTGCTTAGAGTGTCTCAGAGTGTTCAGAGAAGAAAGAGGGAAGTAAACAGAATTCAAGCAGTCAATTTGGTAAATGTTTCTCAAGGATCTTCATGGAAGTGAATACAGTTCTGAGTTCAAATTCCACTTTTTGCTAGCTTTTGCAATTTTGGTCAAGTTCCTTCAATTGTCTGAGCATCAATTTTTTCATCTATGAAATGAGGATCCGTATAGTATATATCTCACAGAGTCAAGTGAGATCATGGATATAAAGAATAGTCTTATACTTTAGTCAGGAAATCGTCCTTGACCTCACAAAGATATATGTAGTCTGTAAGAAAAGGAACAAAAATAATTGCCCAATAATAAAAGAAATACAAATGTAATGGAAAAAGTGTTGAGTTTTGGAGTTAAATAATCTAAATTTAAATCCTGGGCCTGCCACTTACTAGCTGTGTGACTTTGGGTAACTGAACCTTTTGGGGTCTCACCTTCCTCATTTGTAAAACAAATTGTAAAACAATTTGTAAAAAAATGGAGGAGGGCCTATATGACCTCAAAATTCCCTTCCAGCATTGTCTATAATTCCATGATCATATGACCCTACAGGGTCATTTAACCTTTGGAAGACTCAGTTTCCTCATCTCTAAAATAGGAATAAAACCTACCCCTCAGGCCCAAATATGCATAAAGGACTTTGAAATGATAAAGTACCATGAAAATGTCCATCATCATCATCATCATTGTTGTTATCATTATTATTATCATTATTTGATGTGTTTGGGAGTGTTTTGAAAAACAAAGGGGGTGTAATAACCCTAACCCTAAATGCTCCATGGAGATTTAGGGGTGTAAGTGGAGGGTGAGCCTGGGGAATAAGCGCATCACCATTATTTCCTTTTATTCCCTTCCTTACTCATTGTTTTCCCATTTCCAGCTGTCAGGGTGAGCCCCTGTCATTCTCGGCAGCCTTCCATCATCTCTGATGCATCTGCAGCTGAAGGAGACCGGTCATCAACTCCAAGTGACATCAACTCCCCTCGTCACCGGACGCACTCCCTCTGCAATGTAAGGCCATTGGTGGTGGGGTTCCCTGCCTTTCATCCCACTCCCACTGCTTCTCTTCTCCCCCCACTTCCTCAGAGTAGAGCAGGACTGGGCAGAAAGCATACATTCCTTCTCCTCCTTCCTCCTTTCCTTCTTCCCTCCCTCTTGTGTTTCTTTCAGCCCTTCCTTCTTGAGTGAGAACATTCTGGCTTCAGCATTTCACTCCAGTACAACCCAGTAAAATTGCTCAGCCCCTTTGGCTCATTTGTCTAGCATTTCCAATTCCCTTTCTTCTTACTGCAGGAGCATCAGGGTGTGGAAGAACAGAAAAGAAGGGAGATTGTTTGCTACCACTGCCTCAGGGAGGGTAGGGGAGAGAATTCTCTAGGCTGAGTACCCAAGAGAAAGTCAGGAGTTGTCCCTGATGCTCCATTGTAGCCAGGAATAAGAAATGTATTAAGCATTTATTAAGTGCTTACTGTGTGAAAAGCACTGTGCTAACTGCTGGAGATATAAATACAATATACAAAAGCAATTGGAAGCCAGAAAGGCCTGGGTTCAAGCCCTGCTGACATACCAGCTCTCTGACTCCAGGCAACTTAATGAACCTCTCGATGCCCATTACTTTTAGGCATTTAATGCCCCAAGTCATTCACTAAGACTAGTCTATTTACAACAAAGCTGTCAAACTCCTCTAGCCAAACTCCAAGTACAGCCAAACCAGATTAAAATGAGAAAAAACCAGATTAAAATAAGACATAGAAAATGTTAATTTGTGATTTTCTAAGTCATTAGAGTCACACGGAGATCTGTTTCTATCATAAGTTTGACACTTTCATTTTACAATGTACAAATCTATTGGTAGAGAGAATTTCCACCCTGAGAATTCCCAGTCCCGATGAAATCACAAGTCTAGAGCAAAAAAGCAAATTAAATAATCATGTCCAAGGCATTGGGCTTAATGCTAAGACTTCAAAGATTAAAAAAACAAAAACAAAAAAAAACAGTCTTTTCCCTTGTGGACTTTCTGTTCTATTTGGAAGAGTACCAAATTTACATGGATCAATGAGGAAGAGAGATTTTGAGGAAGGAGAACACATTAAGAAATGGAGGGATCGTGAAAAACAGCTTGTAAAATGGGAATCCATTATCCAGAAATTTAGCTAAAATTTCTTTCAAGCTAGTTCTGTCTTCAGCCCATCCCACCTCTTTGAATGTGGTCCATGAGTCTGGGCTTAGTAAAAGCACAAGTGGTCCAGGCTGATATCCCCCCGGGTAGGATGGCCTTCCACAATATCTGCCTGTTTGGAAACTACTCTCTCTGTCATATGCTCTATGTTCTCCTAAGATTCCACATCCTCTCATGCTCTGATCTCGACATGTCAAGTAAAACATCTATAGATTTGGGTTGGAACAGCTAGAATATTGTTTCTATCTGCACACTATTCTTATATTTCAGGTTAAACTGCCACCAGAGAACAATATTTTCTTGCTTGAGATTTTTTTTTAGGTCCAAACATCTAGATTTCCCAAAGGTATAGAAAGATTTTAAAATATCACATATACTTCCACATCTGACACTGTCCAGATGTAGTAAACAGAGAGACTCCTACCCTGAGAGTCAAAGATCAAGTTTCTCTAGTCTTGGCCCTGCCATTCATTAGCTATGTGATTCAGGGCAAGTTGTTTCATTTTTCTTTGCCTCCGTTCCCTTATTTGAAAAACAGGAATATTAATACCTATCTTCCATGTCCTGTGGGGCTGGATAATACATTTAGAAATACTTTCTAAAGTGCCAAAGTTTATACAAATATAAGGTGGTAATAACCATAATAATAAACTTGCTACTGAAAATATCTGTCTTGGTGGAAACCACCTAACCCAAATTAGGTGCCATTCATTAGCTATGTGATTCAGGGCAAATTGTTTCATTTTCCTTTGCCTCAGTTCCCTTATCTGTAAAACAAGACTATTAATACCTGTTTTTCATGGACTTTCATGGACTAAAATGAAAGAGATTAGATTTGGAGACTCAGTGGCAATCTCTGCCTGCTATCCAAGGACCAACGTGGCTAAGTTCAGAGAGGTTTATCACCAGATAACAGGCTACCTGATGAAGGATTTTTTCAGCCCAGAAACTCCCTGTAATGAGGTGTGGAGGGCCAAGTAATCTCCATTAGTGATAGGACTTCTCATTCCCCCTCACCATCATCACCACAAGTCACCCTAAAGAAATCATGAAATCTGGTGGCACTGAAGTGAGCTCAGGGAAGCCTGGCAATTAACAAGCATTCTTTACTTCATCAGGATGCCATTAGGCAGAAACTTTGAAACACGGGATTGTTGGGTTTTCTTTAATTTCCTTGAAAGTTTGAATAATTTAGATTGTTGGGCTGAAGGCCTGTATCCAAGCCCTCCATCTACCCCAGGAATTATGAGCTGTTCTTTAAAGAAGCCTGATGACATCCTTTCTGTCTCAGAGTACTGACCGTAGATTAAGAGGACTTGGGTTCAAATTGCCCTCTGATGTATACTAGCTCTGTGTGAGTCATGGTTTTCCAAGGTGGACCCTTGCTCTGTAAATTGAAAAGATTGGACTCAATGGCCTCCAATGTCCTTTCCCATCAAGGATTTATTAGATCCTTATTGTATACTAGATACTATGCAAAGGTCTGGAGATTCAAAGATAAAAAGAAAGGCAAAAACATGGTTCTTGCCTTCAAGGGACTCCCATTCTCCTTGGAGAGACAACTTTCAAACATATGCACATACAAGGCCTATAAAGTAGAAATGAAAGGTAACTCAGAGGGAAAGAACTAGCAAATGAGGAGACCTGGGAGGGTTGGGGCAAGTTGGCCATGGGGGGAAGACCTCCTGTAGAAGGTAGTCATTGAAATTAGTCTTGAAGGAAACCAGAGAAGATAAGAGATGGCAGGGAGAAGGTAGGAATGGGGGGACAGCCAGTGCACAGGCGTGGAGGTGGGAGCTAGGACGTCCTGTGTGAGTGGCAGAAAGGAGACTAGTGTGGCTGGATCATAGACTACCTGGAGACAAGTCAAATTAAAGGAATGGGAAGGATCCAGGTTATAGACGGATTAGCTTACATACACACAGATTCTAGCCTAGCTCAGCCCCCTGAAAGTATACAGGGGAGGCCCCCAGATAATCATATGTGTCTTTGGAAGTATTGGGGCTTCCCCTTCATTGGGCTTTGAGCAAAAGCCGAAGGAGTACTTATTGGACATGGAAAGATAGTGCCTGATTGCTGAGTTATTCTCTAGCTCTGAGGATGGGAACGGGGGAGATGGGATGTTTTCTTATAGGATTCTAAGTCTCTGCAAGAAGCCCCTGGCCATGGGATGTGGGATAATGTTACATCAACTGAATCTCTCTCTTTCTGCTGGTAGGGGGACAGCCCCGGACCCGTACAGAAGAATTTACACAACCCAATTGTACAGGTAAGCTGGATTCCTTTAATCAGCTGGATCCTCTCTGACCCAATGCCCAGTAACCTGACCCCATAGCACCTCTTCCTGGGAAGATCTCTCATCTCATTCGCCTCCATAACAAACCTGAAAGGTCAGGAGGGGAATATCCCTAACCCCCACTTTCCATTTTTGCAAATAGAGGCAACAGAGATTAAGCATCAGGATACATGGGGAAAAACCTGAAATCTTTGGATTTGGAGGACATGATTCAAATTCTCTCTCTGATGCTTAGATCCTGTGTAACTTTTCAACTCACTAAACCTCTCTGGAGTTCTGTTTCTTCTTTAAAATAAGGGGGTTGGACTAAATGACCCCTAAGTTCCTTCTGGCTCTGAATCTTTCACCCTATGACTGAGAAGGTTGCTAATGTCAAGTAGACAAATTATTAAGCACTTACTCTATATTAGGTCACAGTACTGAGGCTGGAGATATACAGAAAGACAAAAGCTTACCCCCAAGAAGTTCCTATTCTAATGGGAGAGACAATATGCAAACAAGCTATAAGTGGGATAAATTAGACATGATTAATGGGGAAGACACTAGAATTAAGGGGGATGGGGAAAGACTTTCTGTAAAAGGTGAGATTATAATACTTCACATTTATATAGTGTCTTTAGTGTTTTCCTCATGACAACAGCCCTGTGAAATAGCCCAAAGATTATTATTTCTCCCATTTGAGAGAGTTTGTCCAAAGTCACACATCTACCCAGCACCAGAGACACAATTTGAATTCAGATCTCCAAGTACAGCATCCTTGTTTGCTCTTCCACCACAAGACCACTCATGGGGCTGAAGACTGAATAAAGACATAAACCTGAGCTGCCCCATTCTAGGTCCTCCCTTAGAATCTTGGCTCTGTCACCCATTCACAAGCCAACTCTCCAACCTTATGGAATCATAAGATTGTGGTTCCAACCCATTTATTTGGGCAAACTGACTCAGAGAAAGCCTTGAACCAATATCCACAAAATTAAGAAACCAAGGCAGGTTCAGTCTGGAAAGCAGTATACAGTATAGCAGAATGAGGAGGTGACTCTAAAGTCAGAAGACACGGCTTTGAGTTACAGCTCTGCCGAATATTACTGGTGATCTCAAGCAGATCACTTAATCAACAACATTTATGAAGCACCTCCTATGTTTCAGGCTACTATGTGCCAAGTGCTAAAAATACAAAGAAAAGTAAAAGCCAGTCCCTGTTTTCAATGAACTCGAGATCTAATGGGGGAGACGACTATGTGCATAGAAGCTGTATACAGAATAAATCAGAGATGGTAAACAGGCAGAGCAATTAAGCAAAAAATGCTTAATCTCTCTGGGGCCTCAGTTTCCTCATCTGTAAAAGGAGAGGATCAAACTAGATGCCCTCTAAAGCTCCTTCCTGGTCTGGATTTAGGTTGTGCAGATTTTCTTTGACTCTAAAACCTGTGGAAGTCTTCCTCAAAAAGTAGCTGACTTTCTGACATTGCCTCACTCACATTAACACAAAGCTGCAGGGCTACTTGTTGGGGATATCTGGTGCTTATTACTGTTGAAGTGCCTGCTGGACCAGATGAGTTCTTTCCCCTCTCTGCCATTTGAGTGTTCCTATATAAGTTGAAATCATCCACATATATCCAGGTTTGCCTTGGGTGGTTCAGGAAGTTTTCGGAAAGCCTACGAAAACTGAAAGTCATCATTTCATAGGATTCTAGAGCTAGAAGGAGCCTCAGACATTATCTAGTACTTATTTTAGACCCATTTCTTATTGCTTTACCTTAAATGAGAGAGAGAAAGACAAAGAGAGAGGGAGGGGAGAGACAGAGACAGAGACAGAGACAGAGACAGAGACAGGTAGAGAGAGAGAGAGAGAGAGAGAGAGAGAGAGAGAGAGAGAGAGAGAGAGAGCCTTCTTTAGAAGGTATTTCATAGTTGGTGAGTTTTTGTGTCCTTCACTGCTCCCATTTGTTACTGATCGGAAACAAACATTAATATGCACTGAGTCTGTGCTACTCAATGTTCACATAACCTTGAATATCACTCCTGTGGGCCCCCATTTTCAGACACTTGGGAAGTGAGGACTTTGGACTAAGTGCTATCCAAGGTCCGCTGACATTTTATAAAGTGTTGCACTTGGGACTCTGATTTTGAATATTGTCTCTGGCACTTTCTAGTTGTGTGAACTTAGACAAGCCACATTCCCCTCTAAGCTTCATTTCCCTCCTCTGTAAAAAAAATAATATATCTTATTATATATTTACCTACCCTCAAGGTTATGATGGAGAAAGCATTTTCTTTTGTAAAATTTAAAGCACTTAAAAAAAAATATGAGAAGATACCATTCATGTCAGTCATGTCCAAGTCTTTGTGATTCCATTTGGGGTTTTCTTGGCAGAAATACTGGAGTAGTTTGTTATTTCCTTCTCTGGCTCATTTTACAGATGAGGAAATGGAGGCAAATAAAATTAAATGGAGTCAAACAGCTAGTAAATTTTGAGACTAGATTTGAACTCATGAAGTTGAGTCTTCCTAATTCCATGCCCAGTGCTCTAGGTGTTATGGCACCCTCTACCACCCTAAGAAGGTAGCATAATTATTACCATATGATTTCTGGGTCTGGAATCACTATTTTAAATGACCTCTAGTCTCCCGAGTTCTCCATTTTGTTCCATTCCAATATTAGGTTTCCTTCAAAAATAAAGGCAATGCTGTTAACAACTGTCTGCTCCCTTGAGCATCTCTGTTCACACTTCTAATGGTCCTTTCCTTCTTCTCTCCTTCCCTTGCCGTCTTCCCCTCAACTTTTTTAGTCACTAGAGGATCTTGAAGACCAAAAAAGGAAAAAGAAGAAAGAGAAGATGGGATTTGGCTCCATTTCCCGAGTCTTTGCCAGAGGGAAGCAGCGGAAATCCCTCGACCCAGGCCTCTTTGATGGTACTGCCCCTGATTATTACATTGAGGAGGATGCGGATTGGTGATAACCCGCCTCCGACTGCTGCCCATGTATGTGTGTGTTCGCGTGCGTGTATGTGCGCCAGGTGCGTCCGTGTGCGTGGGGATGTGTCTAACAACAAGAAATTCAAGAAGTGTGAGCCCCTTCCCCTTCGCCGCCACCTCTGTAACTGATGTATATATTACAAATTGTGTGTGAATATGTTAACTGTTTGTTGTCTTTGGAGCGATGCAGGTGTGTTGATTCCTGATTTCTTTTTGTTGTCAGTTTTTTGTTTTTTTTTTTTTTAATGTTCGGGGTTTTATTTTCTGTTTTGTTTTAATCTCGTTTTGTTGTTCAGTTGGGGTTTTTTTCTGTTTTTTTTTTCTTTTTTTGCACCCCTTCTTTTATGAAACTTGAAGGACTGCTGTGTATTTGTAAATAATGAAAAACCCGTGTGCACCTTGTGCTTGTAAACGTCTCTTGTCCAAACCGCTCTTGCTGGAGCCCAACCTTGTGGTGCGTTCTGTATCTGGTCTGTTTCCCCCCCACCCCCACCCCCGGTGTGAGCGTTGGGGGGAGTGGGGTCCTGAAAGTGCACAGGGCACTCAGTGCCTCAGTCACATCAACAACAAAAATACCAACCCCACCCAGGGAGGGTGTGTTGTCCACAAAGACTAATGAGCTCGGCCGAGGGGCTGTCTTCTTGGCTGGGTTCATAGGAGATTTAAAAAAAAAAAAATAGGCTCTTTTTAATGGCCTACCAGTTTTTAAATTTTTTTTCTTTCAGAAGGAAAAAAAATTGTTTCATTTAATTTATTTGCACAAAAGCAGAAAACTTATTCTATCTAAATTATTGCATAAATATTGGAATTTCTATTTTTCCAAGGGGTGGGAGGGAGGCGGGTGTGTTTCTATTGCCTGTATGTTCAATATCACGCTGCTGCCAAATAGAGATAGCATTTAAGATGGCTGGAGCCCAGGGAACATGTGATTTCAACCTCTTGTATTTTATCTGGCATTTTTCTGTTTCTCCTCCCATCTCTGTTTCATGAACATTTTCTCCAACCTCCTCCCCCAGGCTAGAGGGACACAAAACCTCAGTCTGGTCTGTCGATATAAATTTTCCCATGGCATCAAATGCTGATCCCGGGGCGACCTGACCACAGGTGAAAGGGTGGGTGGAGAGAGCTCACTGGCAGAACCAAGCAGACGGTTGTGGAGCACGCCACGATTGGCCAAGGGGTGGAATACGCCAACCAGCGTTGCCGCAATTGGCCGAGGGGTGCGCTCCCTCTGCCCCCGAGGGAACCTCAAGTTTTCTTCATGGCCACATCTTCCACGTGCTCCTTTTCAGTCTGTCCACCAACCCTAGCAGTTCTTTAAGAATGGAGAACACCATTTCTTCAAGGGAGGCGCCCATCCCACAGGTCTGTCTCTCCAGCATGGGGGACCCCTTCCATACCAGATGTCTGTCTTTTAGTCCTGTGGTCCTTCTCCCACACTCCCTGGGCCTCTTCTGTCGTGTCATCCATCACCAACAGTGAGGCTTTAGGGTAGCCTCTCTCAGACCTTCTTGTAGGCATTGTCCACACCCCCACCCACCCACTCACCCACCCACCCACCCACCCTCTTGATCACGTTTTGTAAGCTAAAAGGGCTGTGTGCATTGATGAGGGTGGGCAGACTGCTGCCCGCCCGAGGTCTCAAAACAGATGGCCGATTTTATTTTTTAACTGTGATTTTCCCACCCCGGCCTCCCTTCCCCTCTCTACTAATACAACTCAAAATCAGGTGTATACTGCAGATGGCTGTACGCTATGCTTCCCGCTGACCATACCATTTAAAGCTTTTTAAAGTCAACCGTGTACTAAGTTCTAGGAAGCTTGTTTGCTTCAGTAACTCCTCTCAGTGTGCCCTCTTTGAAAAGGGATATTTTATCTTCAAACCACGAGCAAAGCGAACCTTGGCATGGCAAAGCTAGCTTCTGGATTTCTTTTGGATGGGACAAACAGTTTTAGGAAAGGGAAAAAGGGAGAAGTCCCAAGGAGTCTCCCAATAGGGACTTCAGATTTGCCCTCCTTCAGCAAAGGGATCTGACCCAGGTCTGAGAGGAAAACTGCCCTTACCAGCATCTGTCACTATGGAGGAATAGTCTAGAAAACATTTTATCCCCCGTGAATTTTTGTTTCATTTCCTTTCCCCGTTATTTTTTTTTTCCTTAATAGAAAAAAACAAAACAGCCTCTCCTGGTAATAAGTTAGTAGTTCCTGTTCATTTCAGTTTTTTTTTTAAATAATTCTAAAAGTTACTAAGAGGATGATTTATTTAAGAGAAGTATGACAAATAGCATATGAGTTATGGGTAACATTAGATAATAATAACCTTTCCTGTGGGAAAGGTTTCTTGAAGGCATGGATGCAAATATAAAAATATAAAAAAATCTAAATAAAGCTTATTTTAAAATATGATTGAATTCTATGTCATTTGATTGTTTCTATTTTCCTCCAGGGTGGGGAGTCTGCCAGCTCAGGGTGTTCTTTCCTCTCCTCCCACAATATAGTCTGAACCTTGGAATTCTAGGACTAGGGCTGGGAAAACTGGGTTGAAATGTGACCTCATTGGGAAGGGAGCACCCTCCTGAATGATTTGCTCAGTGACTATGCAGGAAGAAGCCTTCCAGATTAATTCACAGCTGGGCTCAAAGCATTCCCCCCCTTTCCCACCCCCACCAAAAAAGAGAGAAAGTTCTAATTTCTGCCAGGCTAGCTTGTCAAAGCAATACTTGTGACTTAGTGGAAAATATTCTGACTCCAGAGTGTCAGGAACTAGGTTTGAATGAAGGCTCCGAAACTTATAAGCTGTGTGATCTTAGACAAGTCTCTTAACTTCATATTCCTGATTTGTAAAATGAGGGAATTGGATCTGGATGATTTTGTCTAAAGAGCATTCCAGACTTAAACAAATTGGGGATGTCAGGCCTGCCAAATTCTGATGCCCATAAGGCTTGAACTGTCCCTGTTCAAGTGTTTCAGATCTTCCTTAAGTCCGGAAGGGCTCCAAATAACTCCAAAGTATCAGAGTTCCACAGGAATCAGGCTATGATGGAAACATCCCCTTGTAGTACTCCCAGAAGCATCAGAGAGATAGGATTTCTGACTCTTAAGTCTGGCTCTTTTCCCATCACCAACCTGACTTGAAGAAGTAAAAAAGATCACTAGATTTGAAGTCAGGAGACTAGAATTTGAATCTTGCCTCCTCCACTTAACATTATGTGAATCTAGGAAGAGCTTCCTGAAGTCCGGATGGGCAACAAACAGCTCCAAAGAACCGGAGTTCCACAGGAATCAGGGTCTGGTGGAAACATCCCCTTGTGGTACTCCCTGAAGCATCAGAGATGGGATTCCTGACCCTAAGTCTGGCTCTCTTCCCATCACCAACCTGTTTTGAGGAAGCCCTATAAAGTAAAAAAGATCACTGGATTGGAAGTCAGGAGACCAGGATTTGAGTCCTGCCTCCTCCACTTAATACGGTGTGAATCTAGTACTAATCATGTCATCACTTTACCTCAGTTTCTTCAATTGTAAAATTTAGGTGATAGACTTTGGAAGGGACCCAAGGCTGTAATTGACCAAAGCTGACCAGGCCGGTCTAAAGTTTAGGTTCAAGATTATAAGATTATAATGAAATGAATCCATCCATCTGTACTAGAAGATTTACTTAGACATAACAAGGAAAACCTATTCAGTGAGGATCAAGAGATCTTTCCAGTGTCAGGTACTTCCTCGGAGCTTTTCTGTACCCAGGTGACTCAGAATCTGCATCTCTGTCCTGTCTTGGTACTTTGAGGCAAATGAATCTTGAGGATGGTTTAAAAGCTTTTTAAAGAAAAGAACTAGCCTGTCCCTCATGACAAGGGATCTTTAATAGATGAACAAAGGAAATCAGGGAAATCATGAATTTTTCCTCAGATCTCCTAGGTAATAAGTGACTAAGGCAGGATTTGAATCCACATTCTCTCACTCTAAAACCAATGCTTTCTCGACTGACTCACAATGAAGCATTGGCCTCTAAAATCCCTTCCAGTTCCAAAACTAGGGAAATGTCATTAATCAGAAAATAATAAAACTAACATGTATATTAAAGCATTACAGATATAAGTTTCTTAAAGTGATTTCTTTACACTTTCTCTTTTGATCTTCACAACAGCCCTGTGAGGGAAGATATTGTTATTATTTCCACTTAACAGATGGGGAAACTGAGGCTTATGGAGGTGAAATCCAGTATCACCCAGGTAATACGTGTCTGAGACAGGATTTGAATCCAGATCTTCCTCATGCTAAGTGTAGAACAGTATAGGGGAGGGGCCAGTAAACAAGACAGCTTCTTGTTGAGGGACTCATCCCTACTCTTCCTTTCCAAGGAATAGGGAATAAATTGTGTCTTTCAGAACCAACAGAGTACCAGATCCCCAAGCAAGAGGAATCCATTCCATCCCATAATCTAGTCTCACTCCATCTTCTCGGGGGTGGTGGTGGGGAGGGTTGGAATTGTTACAATGGAACGAATACTTAGGCTTGGATAAATCTTTTTAAATTCTCAGTGCTTCAGTTTCCTCTTCTAACTAGTTGATCTCTAGATACCTTTGAATCTGTAATTCTGTGAGTATGTGGGATTTCAGACCATCCCTAACCTAACCACATCTAACCTAAGCCTGTCTAACTACATCTCAGGAGATGGGGGCTCCAAACAATTGAAGAGTGACAATCCACAGGTCTGGAAGGCATCCCTTCTGCTCTGTTGGATAGGTGATAATCGTCTCTTGAGAATCCTCAGCCATGGCACGCCTCAACTGCCCCAAGGAAAGCTGCCCGTTCCCACAATCGGAGTCAATATTAGAACATTGGATTTGTCGTCAGGAAGACCTGCATTCAAATTCTGTCTTAAACGTGTAAAATTAGCAACAATAACAACAACTACAGTCAACTTCCTGGCAAGTTGATGTCATTATCCTCATTTTGCATATAAGGAAACTGAGGAAGACAGGAGGTTAAATGACTTGAGCAGCTAATATCTCTGAGACTGGATTTGAACTTCAGATCTAGCATTCTATCACCGTACCACCTCCTGACTTAAATATTTACTACCTGTGCCCGATTTGACAATAGCCAATCAGTTCACCTCCTTGCACCTCAGTTTCCCCATGTGTAAAGTGAGGGGTTTATCTCAGTGATTTCCGAAGATCCCTTCTTGTTCTAAATCTCTGGTCTGTGATCTTTAAGGCACTTGCCACTCTCTAACCTCTGCCACCAATTAACTCTTACTACAATAATCTGAAAGAAAGTTTGGAGAAACAGACCAATGAGAGATGAAAGCCAAGGGGGGAGGGGAGAAAAATTGAATTGGGGAAGGTTAAAAAAAAAAAAAAACTATCTTTCCCAACACAAGGGAGATTGATGGAATACAGGTGATTCCATTTTGAAAGTAGCTTCTTAGAGGCACTAGGATAAAACACCAGCCCTGACATCAGGAGGACCTGTCAGACACTTAACACTTCTTAGCTGTATGACCGTGGGCAAGTCACTTAACCCCAATTGCCTCAGCCAAAAAAAAAAGTAGCTTCTTGTATGGGAAGTTGCCTTTATTTAAGGTATAGTAGGGGCAGGAGACCCAGATTTCCAACCTTGCTCTAATCTTTCTGGATCGTGAGTTATACATGGGTCTGAATTCTTCTGATACTAACTATGAGAACTTGAACAAGTCACTTCTCTCTAGACCTCAGCTTCCTCACCTGTAAAAAAGGAAGTCACACTGACCCTGCTTCTCCCAGAGGGTTGCTGGGAACAAGGAAAAGTGCTTTGTTAACCTCAGACTGTGAGTTATCATTATCATTATTTTTAGTGATCTGGACCAGTCTCCCAGCCCCAAAGAAAGCCCATAGGTCATAGTTCTGGAGCTAGGAGGGACCTCAGAGGATCCACCCTTTGATTTTTACAGAAAAGGAAACTGAGACCCAGAGAAGGGAAGTAGTTTCATTCTCATAGTTTATTCAGACAGCTCTTCCTGGGACTCCACAGACTCAGAGCTTTGCTCCCCTTCTCAATCACCAAGAGTCAAACAGGCTTCCACTGTATTTGTTCATCGTACAAGTACAAGTATTTCTACTTTAAACTCCCTTATCTTGTGAAGGGCGCTTGCTAAATGCTAGGAATGGCAAGGAAGGCAAAAACAATGCCTTCCCTCAAGGAGCTTACAGTCTAACCATAAAGACAACATATGCGATAAATAATACAAGATACATCCAGATAATAATGTATGCAAAAAGTCATCTGAAATCTATGTTCTTTCCCTTTTCCAAAGGTAACGTTAGAGGCCTTGTATTCATTTTGTCTAGGCTGTCTAGAATATCTGAGACCCTAATCTCTAGATGTCTAGTTAGTTCTGAAGTAGGGGAAAGCCAGAGAATCCAAGAATCCTAAGTCTCTTCTCCTGAGTCCTTAGATAAAATGATCCCATTAGGAAGAGTCCCTTGTTAGGGATAGGGAACCCAGATCTTGCATCCTCATGGCACTAAAAAAAAAAATTTGTGGGAAACAGCTGAACAGAATGTTGGTTTCCTATTTATCAATACCCTCCGGGCTGAGTCAGCTGTTATCTTCCAGACCTTAGATCACCCCTACTCAGTCTGGATCCCAGTTCTCTGATGGAAGCTTTCCCTCATACCCAGGCTCCCCCAGTCCCAGGAGATGCCAGCCTCCAATTAGGAGCAGGGCGGGAGCTGTGCAGACTTCAGACCTATTTAAATTCAGACAGACCACTTTACTGAGAAGGAAGCAATTAGGCTGCCCTGGGGTCACAGAGGGTACCCTGGCAGGCTAGCTGAGGTGTGCTGGAGTCCCACAAGGCCTCTCAGAAACAGTGACTGAATTGCAGTGGCTCAGAGAAGGTCCAGCCCACACCATCTGTGCACAGCAGGAGGTAGCTGATGAGGAGAGATACCCTGTCCTTTATGGGAGTTCTTTGGGAGCAGGAGGGAGGGAAGCTTCCTTGAACAAAGCATGTTGAAAATCCTCCAAAGTATGGGCAGTTTCAGGGCCTCTTGACACAGCTAGCACCGAAATGTGCATTTCAGGGGCGGCTGAGGCTGGGCATCCCTTTGAGGGATCCCAAAGAGCTCTCCCAAAACAAATGGCTTTCCTAGAAACTGGAGCTGAAACCCAGGGGCCCATTTCTGCCACTAATGACTTCTGGAATCTCAAGCAGAAATAACACTAAGACTAATTGACATTCCTGTAGCGCTTTGATGTTGGCAAAGCGTTTTATATCCATTATCTCATTAGATGCTCATAAAAAAAGCTATTTGGAACAGTGAAAAGGAAGCTGGAGTGAAGTCCAAGTACCTGCTCTTCCATAAGAACCTCCCTGGGCCTCCCTTTATTTCAGTTGATTCTCACAATAGCCCTGTGAGGTAAGTGCATCTATTATTCCCATTTTACAGTTAGGGAAACTGAGGCTGGAAGAGGTTCAGTGGAAGTCAGTAGTATCTGAGGCACAACTTGAACTCAGAGCAAGGTTTAAAGCCAGACCTTCTTTAACAATCATCTATCATTCTCTGAGCCTCTTTGAGGGGAGTGGGATGAGATGATCTCCCAAATTCCTTCTAGCTCTGGAATGCCACAATTCTAGCCCAACAGAAGGAATTCCACCCCTTAGCTCTACAGAGTTTGTGGGAAGGCCCCCAATCCCTTTCCTTTGACCCATGCTGTCCACTTTCTCAGCTGGGAAACCTCTGAATAGAGAAGGCCAGTACCAGGAAGCTCTTAACCTGCCTATACTTTGGAGGATTTTCAGCCTTCCACAAGGAAGGTTTTTTTTTTTTTTCCCCAATCAATCATCTGCAACTCACCCAAAAACATCTTCATCTAGGGAGCTGTGTTCATTCCAGGTGATGGCTCTCTGAATAACTATGCAGCCAAAATAGAGCAGGAAGGGTCCAATTGCCCTGCAACCATCCTACTCTTAAGAATGGTCAAGGAAACAGACCAGGACCTTGCTCCCATCTAAATCATCAATATTCTTCTCCCTAGGAGCCAAGATGACAGAAGACTTTTTATTCCCTAGCCCATTAGAGCAAGCTAGTGGAAGAGCACTGAGTGAGTTCGAATCCTGCTTCAGACACTTCCTACTTGTATGACCCTTCACAAATCCCTTACTCTCTTTCAGCACCTACCTCTCGGGATGTTGTGAAGTTCAAATAAGATATTTGTAAAGCCTCTTAGTGGAATACCTGGCATTTAGAAAGTATTATATAAAAACTTACCATCGCTATTGAGGAAAAGATAAAGTAAGTCATAAGAAAAATAAAGGATAGTGTCCAAAGAAAGCCCCTAGTGCTGGAAGCATAGAATAGGAGCTGGAGACTGGAATTGTGACTTCATTGATAGAAGAAATTTTATCTATCAATGCAGGCTGGCACCTGCCCCTGCCTAGAGCACAGACATGTTAAATGACTTGCCAAGGATTTATCAGCCAGGATTGCTCTCCACTCCAAGGTGCCAGGAGTATACCAGTGTGTGAATAAAATAGATGATCAGGAAAAGACAGAGCTAAACAACCAGGCCTAGAACCCAGAGGCTTCAAGAAAGGAAAGGAAAGGACAACAATGTCGTCAGAAAGGGAGAAGAGCAAAGTGATCAATAATATTTTAGGGGAGAAATGAAACTGATTAGGAAAGAATTAAGACTTCAATAGCCTTGGGGAGCAGTCTGCCCTGTGTTCAGACCTCCTCTAGAGCCTTCTGTTTAATTCTTAGCGCTACGTTTTAAGGAAGAACATTGACAACCAGGAGAGCAATCAGAATAGAGAGGAGCCTCAAGTTCCTGCTGTATTGTAAATTTAGAGATGGGACCTCAGAGGCTATGTGGTCCAAGCCCCCTTTTTATAGAGCTGTTACCAAAATCACACTGGAAGTGCCTCAGTTTAAAAAAATGGAAAGCTTGGAGAAGTGGACACTGAAGAAAGTGATAGCTGTCCTTAAGATCTTCACATGGAAGAAGGTTAGCTTTGATATGCTTGGCCCCAAAAATCAGAACTAGCAGGAAAGGCTGAAAATTGAAAAGAGGCAGATTTAGGCTCGACAGACAGAAGTACATCCATACCATGAAAGCTGTTCAAAAGTGGAGTGGAGGGATTTAGGAGGTCATAGCTCCCTCTCACCAGAGGGCATCAAGCACAAGCTGGACTGCCACTTCAGTTGTTGAGTATGATGCAGAAAAATTTCTTGAGCAAGTCTGGGTTGAGCTAATCAGTTCTGGGACTCCATAGAACCCAGAGAGATTTTGAAGAAAATGGTAAAAATCAGAGGACAAAATAATGATAGTAGGAAGATAGAAGAGATAGGCCATGGCAAGGGCCCTGCCCTGAGAGATCCTTAGGCAGAGGATAAAACTCTATCCCCACTTTGTGATTTGGGTAAATTAATAGAATTTGTTAAACTAGAAGGGAATTTAGAATACAGTAGATGAAAACTGATAGAGATAGAGAAAACATAGAATGTCACACTTGGGAGGGCTTTAGAACACAAAATGTCAAGAGCTGAGAAAACTCTTAGAACATAGAATGTCAGAGGTGGGAAGAGCCTTAGGACATAGAATGTTCTGGGAGAACTAGAAGAGTCCTTGGGACACATGATGTCAGAACTGAAAGGGAATTTAGAACAGAGAGTATCAGAGCTTGGGAGAGCACTTAGGACACAGAAGGTCAGAACTTGAAGGATCTTTAAAACACAGGATGTCAGAGCTAGAAGGGCACTTGGGACTTAGAATGTTGGAACTGGGATGCACCTTAGAACATAGGATGTCAGAGCTGGGAGGGCCCTTAGAACCCATGATGCCAGAGCTGGGAGGGCCCTTAGAACACAGACTGTCAGAGCTGGGAGGGTCCTTAGAACTCATGATGCCAGAGCTGGAAGGGTCCTTAGAACACAGGATGTCAGAGCTGGGAGGGCCCTTATAATACAGGAGGTTAGAGCTGTGAGGGCCCTTAGAACCCAGGATGTCAGAGCTGGGACTGCCCTTAGAACCCGGGATGTCAGAGCTGTGAGGGCTCTTAGAGCACCGGATGTTATAACTGGGAAGGCCTTAGAACACAGACTGTCAGAGCTGGGAGGGCCCTTAGAACCCATGATGCCAGAGCTAGGAGGGTCCTTAGAACACAGGATGTCAGAGCTAGGAGGGCCCTTAGAATAAGGAATGTCAGAGCTGGGAGAGCCTTAGAACATAAAATATCAGAGCTTGGAGAAGCCTGAGAACACAGAATGTCAGAACCGGGTGGGGACTTAGAAAGTTAAGGTTGGTAGGAGCCTCAGGAGCCATATAGTTTAATTCCCTAAATGTAGAGGAAAAACCTGAGGAGCAGCCAAGAGCAGCGCCATGCCCAGAGGCCATGTGCCTGCTGACCACAGTGTTCTTTGTACCAGGTTGAAGATCACAGTGCTGCCCCCAGAGGGCATTGGCCACAGGGGATCTTGGGGGCATCGGTGCTTGTCGGTGCTTGTATGATAGTCTGAACATTGCCTTCCCTTCTTGACTAGGAGCCCCGCAGATCATAGAATTGCAAACGTGTGCTGGCAAAGACCTCAGAGGCAACGAGAGATGACTTGGCCTTGGTCATAGAGGCCAAACTAGGGTTCAAACCCTATTCTCTGACGCCAGATTTTCCGAGCTTTTTCCACTAAGACAGATGTTTTCAATGAAAATGTTCCCTGAACTGCAGACCTAGTGGGATATTATGGCCCCAGCCCACCAGTAAATGGATTTTTCCTTTGAGGAAACATCTTAGGTACATAAGGAGGGCAGAGCTTTTTTTCAGCTTCCAAGGCTGGTAGTTTTCTACTGTTCTCACTCAGTCTGGGACTTCTGTCCTGGAGCAGCTCCCAGGAAACTTGGGCAATGAGGTTGATGGGTCTGAGAATGTCAGCACTAAATACAAGGGACTTCAGAGTCCATCCAGTTCTATCTGTAGATGAAAAGGATACCCTCTCCAAGCTAGTGATATCTGGGCAGCCTCCCACCCTGCAATAAACTATCTCTGGTGCAGAGAGCCCTGATTTCCAGTCAAAAGACCTGAGTTCCAATTCAAGCTCTTCTGTTTCTTTACTCTGTGATCTTGGATAGGTCATTTAGCCTCTCTGTGCTTCAGTTTCCCCATCTGCAAAATAGAATAATGCTATTTCTACCATGTATCTTACTTTTTGCAGGTACAAAGAGATAATAACGCCCTGGAAGTGATACTAGCTTAAATAACCTGATGTTTCTGTATTAACTCTTATCGAAAGTCATTTTAAAAAGGCAATTTTCCCCTATTTTCACATGATAAACTTCAGGTAACTCTCTGATATCCATCACACAGCCAGACAATCTGGGTTTGCATTCTAAATCAGGCCTTCTCCCACTGGGCCACTCTGTCTCATTTTGGTTCCTACATCTAGCTATTAAACCGGAGGCATCATGGTACCACGAAGAGAGCATGGGTCCTGAAATCAGAAGATCTGAATTCAAATCTCACCTCTGGTGATTACTGAATGGGTGACCTTCAACGAGTCATTTACCTCTGAGGTCTCAGTTTCTTCATCTGTAAAAATAAGACTAGCTGGTTTCTGAGGCTCCTTCTCCATCTGTGGTCCTATAAGCTCCTACTGCCTTGTCAATCTAGTCTTGCTCAGTCTGACCCCAGAGCCAAAGGTTGGTGATGTCCTATTGACCTCCCTCATTGGAATTTCCACCAAGATTTTGGAAATTTTGAATAAGGCTGATAGGCCTTAAAGTCTTAGCATCAGGAAAGCTAGTGGTGCAGTGGTTAGAGCATCAGCCCTGAAGTCAGGAGGACCCGAGTTCAAATCTGACTTCAGACACATAACACTTCCTAGCTGAGTGACCCTGGGCAAGTCACCTAACCCCAATTGCCTCGGGGGGCAGGGAATCTCAGCATCAAAAGAAGGAACTTCAGAGACCATCTAATCCAATCTGAAACTGAAAAGGGAACCCCCCCCCCCCATATACATCTACAACATGGCTTCCCGTGGGTGGCTGCAGTAATGAGAGACATACCCTGGAATCTATATAATGTCTTAAACTTTCCAAAGCATTTCAGAATCTGTTATTGTGTGCAGACTTCCAGGTCCCAAGAGGCCCCGTGAGTCAGCCTTGAACCTGGGCAGCCCCAGCCAAGCCCTTTTAGCAAGGTTGCTCAACCAGAAAGAAAAAGATAGGACTGCTGTGATCAAACTGTGTAGCATTTACCCATTAATAAGCTAACTCAACTCCTTGGCGGCCCAATAAGTAGCTTAAAACCAGAGCAAGGGAATACAGAGTGGAGCTACCACGGATGGAGATGGGGAAGAACAGATAGAGAGGTGGTGGCCAAGAGACAGAGAAACAGAAAAGTAGAGAAGTGGGGAGGGAGGGAGGGGGAGATACAGAAAGGCGAGGCAAGAGACAGCTAGAGAAAGTAGACAGGGAGATACATAGAAGCAGAGAGAGCCAAACAGAAATAGAATAAGCAACAATGTAAGCTTATTTTAAGTATTGTATCCCCATCACAGGACTGGACAGGTTGTAGCAGATGCTGATTGACTAATTGATGGTGGGAAGCAGAGACACAAAGATTAAAAAAGAGAAACAGTAACATATAGAGATGGAGAGAGAGAAATAAGGGAGAAAGGTTTGCAGAGACAGACTAGGGCTAAGGAAGCAGACCACGGGCAGTGAGAGAGAGGCAGGTCAGATACACAGACAAGACAAGAGAAACAGAGATAGACAGAGGGAGACACAAAGGCACACAAAGGAAAATAGAGGCACAGAGGGGAAAAAAGGCAGTTATAGAGACACAGATGAGAGAGTCAGATCCAGAAAGGGACATGGAGACGGAGAGGAAGATAGAAGCAGAGACAATCCATCAGCAGGAATTTATTAAATGCCTACAGTGTGCCAAGCACTGTGACATGCCATAGAAAGCCCTAAGGACTTTACATTTTGTCAGACAACCCAGAAAGACAGGGAGACCTGAGAAAAGGTGGGGAGGGAGGAAGAGAGGGAGGGAGGGAGACAGAGGGAAAGGAGTGGGAAATGAGGAGTCAGAGATAGAGACAAAGAGAGGAGAAACAGGGAGAGGGAAGGACAGAGGGGAAGACAAAAAGAGACAGAGACAGAGAAGATAGGATGGACAGAGAGGGGGAAGGAGAGAGAGATAGAGACAAAGACACAGAGAGAAGGAGGAAGAGAGAGAGAGGGAAGGAAAGAGACAGAGAAAGAGAGGAGAAATGGGAAAAGGGAAGAATAAAGGAGAAGAGAGACACAGACAGACAGACAGAGAAGGTAGGATGGACTGAGAAGGAGAAGGAGAGACAAAGATAGAGCAGAGAGGAGAAACAGAGATAGCAACAGGAGAGAAAGAAAGGGGGGGGAGGAGGGAGGGAGGGAGAGAGGGAAGAAGGGAGGGAGTAGAGAGAGAGAGAGAAGAGAACAGAGCAAAATATGAGACAGAGACAGAAACAATGGAAATTGGTGTCATGGAAAAGAGGGATGAGGAATGATAATCCCTGAGACCCTTTCTGGCTCTAACTTTATGATTTCCCCAGGCCTCAGTTTATTCATCTGTAGAATGAGAGGGTTGGAACACAACTTTGAGGACCCCAACAGCTCTAAATCTATGATCCTCAGCCCTTTTTCCAAAGCATTGAGCCCACTAAACTATGTCTTCTCTAAAATAGAGGCCCCAAGAAGCAAGAGGTCAGCAGGGGGCCCCTGGAAAGCTAAACAATGTTCTGGGGAAATCATTCATGTGTCTAAGGCATAAGTAGGGGAAAGGGAGAAAAACAGAGGGGGGATGAAAATGAGAAAGAAAAAGCATTTGTGTGGCAATGAAGACAAGGGGAGTGGTAATAGGGAAGCTTAAAGGAAGACTCTTCATGAATCCTTTGGTAATGGTCAGGCCTTAGGCTCCATCTCTGTCCTAGGTCCTCAAAGCCTCATGGGTAGAGTAGAAGCAGCAGTGCCCTGTACCCCTAGAAACTCTAGAAAGGCCTGGCATTCTAGAGAATTGACTCAGGCAGTTTCCAAAGACATCACTTAGTGGGTTGAATGTCAGGGATCATTTTAAATATGAGGAAAGTAGAAGCCAAAGTACCCAAAGGATCATGAAATTAGAGCTGCAAGGAGTTCCAGAAACTATTCTAGTCCAGTCTCTTCATTTTACAGTTGAGGAAACTGAGGCTCAGAGAGATTCAGCATTCTGTTCAAGGTCCCATAGGCAATAATGGCAGAGCTGGGATTGGCACTCAGAATGGACAGCTATTTGCCACCTGGGCATCAGCTTGTCCCTGGTCCTAAAAGCCCTCCTTGCTTGACATCACAGTGGTTCTTGGTGGGAGGGCTACCTGCCCCTGAGCAGGGGTCCTCCAGCAGCAGGAGGAAATGAATAGGGAACAACAGGGCAAAGTGGACAGAAAGAGGGAAATCCTCTATCAGCCTTCCCTCTGGAACAGCCAAGAGACCTAAATCCGGGGAGAACATCTATTATAGAAAGTGACCGTAGATATTTTCAAGTGTCCTGCCAAGACTAGCCTCCTGGGAGCTCCAAATGAAGCTCGGCAAAGACTCTGTGAGAGAGCAGCCGTAACACAAAACCCTGCATCCTTTAGAGCTCAAGCAGCCGCGGGGACAGCTTGCTATGGCAACCTCCTCCCAGACACTGATCCCTCTTCATTCTCCAGAGACTTGCTGTGTCTTTCCTTGAGTGCCCAATGCTCTGCCCTCCCCAACTCCTCGAACACTCCCTGAGAGGCCTCTGCCAGCTCTGACATTCCATGTTCTAAGGTCTGTTATTCTATGTTCTAAGGTCTCTCCTAACTCTGACATCCTATGTTCTAAGGGCCCTCCCAGCTCTGACATTCTGTATTCTAAGGCTCCTTTCAGCTCTGATATTCTCTGTTCTAAGAATATTCTCAAATCTAGCATGTGTTCTAAGGTCCTCCCAGCTCAGATATTCTGTTCTAAGGCCTTTTCCAACTCTGACATTCCATATTCTAAAGACGCTCTCAGCTCTGAGATTTGTGTTCTAAGGTTCCTTCTAAGTCTGACATTCTGCGTTCCAAAAGTCCTTTCAGACTGATATTCTGTTCTAAGGACCTTCCCAGCCCTGATATCCTCTGTTCTAAGAACACTCTCAACTCTAACATTCTGTTTTTTAAAGCTTCTTCCAACTCTGATATTCCACGTTCTAGGGCCCTTCCTAGATCTGACATTCTATTTTTAAAAGCCTACTTCTTATTCATTCCCTTCCATTTCTAAAATGTCTTTAGGACCAAAGAAATATCTTTCACAATCTTTTTTCATTGCCCCATAAAAATGAAAAGCTTCTAGATTGAAGAAGTTAAAGACTCAGCTGCCAGAGGATCTGGAGGGCCCGTTGCCATGACTTCATACCTTTCCCAAGGTCCATAGCTGTCTTAAGAATCTCACTCCAGACACAGGTTAATAAGTCTTCATAACAATACTCCCCAGGTCCTTATATCCTCTTCCCAGGAGCTGATTGGGCGCTGCAGTACAGAAAAACAACCTTATACAAAACAGTTCTAAAATTGTCTCTTGTCATTATGAGTGCATGGGTAAGCAGATCAGGAGGCAGTGGGACACTAGTGTCCCCAAGCCTAAAGTAGTATCCCTAATCCCTCATCTCCATGTCAGACCCATATTCTCCATGTACCATACCTCCTCCTATTGCTCAGTTTGGAGACCCAGAATCCTCAGCCAGTGTAGACTATTTAGGGTTTGATAAGAGCCAGGGTAACCAAGCAGTAGCTCCTCCTTAGACACAACCACTCCCTTCTTTTGCTCTCCCCAGACACTTGCCAAATATATGACCTCTGTGAAGTCATCAGTCTGAATCGGAAAGGACCTCAGACATTTAGTCCAATCTATACTCAAACAAAAATCTCCTCAACAACACAAATCCAAAATGATTACTATACCCCTAAATCTCAGTTTCTTTAACTATAAAATGAAACTATTCACACTTATTGTACCTACCTATCCCACAATGTCATTTTGAGGTTCAAATAAGATAACATACATAAAACATTTGTAAACCTTGGAACACCATGTAAATGCCAGCTAAGATTACTGTTTTTATTGTCTACAGCAGGGCTTTTGATTATTTTTGATATCATGGACTTCTTTGAGTCTGGTAAATCCTGTTTTTTTCTGCTTCTCAGAATAGTGTTTTAAAATGCATAAAGCTAAATACATAATTTTACAAAAGGAATCAATGTTACTGAAATACAGTTAACAAAATGTCAAAATTTCCAGACCTCAGATTAAGTATTTCTTTGGGGGAGAAGGGCTGGATAAGCTGTATTCTACTTTCTCCAGCCCTGGTCTGCTACCTGGAACACTATTCCCAGTACGAAGATTCTTAATTGCTTTCCCTTGAGTAAAGAAGACATGTCTCTTTGGGGAGTTAAACCAGCTTTAGTAGCTATATTAATGACCTCTTCCTTCGTCCTTTGGAGGTGGCTCGGTCCCTCTTTCCTCCTTTGGAGGTGGCCTGGTCCCTCCTTCCTCCTTTGGAGGTAGCTCGTTCTTGAGAGAAAGAAGATGGGAGTATGCACTGAAGTATGAAAGTCAGGGAGGTTAGAAGTCCTATAATCCTACATTTGGGTCATTGTCTTTTCGACAGATGAGAATTCTGATTTAGAAGTAGAATGTGGAAATTTTATTCCTTCACTTTATATATGAGGAAATTAAAGCCTAAAAAGGGGATATGGACTTCCTATTGTCATGCTCTGCCACTGACTAACTGTGTGGATTTGGACAAGTCAAAACCCACTTTAAATCTCAGTTTCCTCTTTTATAAAATGAAAAAAAAAATTAGACTAGATCATTTCAAAGATCCCTTCTAGTTCTTAATCTATGAACCTATATAAAATAAGCAAGATATGATATGAATCCAGGTCCTCTGACTCCAAATTCAGCCTTGTTTCTTTCTATAAACAGGGTATCAGCAATAAGAAAGAAAACAAAATCACTTCTCAATTCAAGGATACATAGGAATTAGAACTGGAAGAAATTTTAGAGATCATCTGGTTTAACCCTCCTAATAAAGGGACATTTATAACATAAATAAATATTATATATAAAATTTCAATATTATATATAATTTAAGTAATATACAATAATGTATGTCTAAATATCATATAGTTAAATATAAAATAATTATATTATTTATATCAATGTTAAATATAAAATAAAAAATAAAAATATTTTAAAATAAATATATTATTGTAGAACAACTAAATGGTACAATGGATAGAGCATTGAATCTGGAGTCAGAAAGCCTCAAATTCAAATTCAAATATTAGCTGCGTGACTTTGGATGACTCACTTAACCCTGTTTATCTCAGTTTTCCCATCTGTAAAATGAGCTAAAGAAAGAAATGGCAAATCACTCCAGTATCTTTGTCAAGAAAACCTCAAATAGGATCATGAAAAGTCAATCATCACTGGGAAAAAAAAAACTGAACAAGAACAAATTAATAATATAACATTATTTACTATAATAATATATAATGATTTTTATAATATACAATAATAATACAGGCAAGGAAAGTAAGACCCAGAGAAGGAAATGAAAATGAGTAAGTAGGAGAACTGGGATTAAAATTGAAATCTTCCAACTCTGGACCTAGTGTCGATTCTTTCTGTGGTGTATTTGCCCCTAGCTTACTTCTCTCTACCACCCACCCTCCCTCTGTCTGTTGCTACAGGCTTAGAAAATATGAACTCATTTTAGCACAAGCCTGAGCCAAACATAATTAGTAAAGTAAATCTGTTGTTTAAAAAAATCGCATCGTGCCCCCAAAGCCAAATAGAAATTATTTTTTACTATTCACTATGTTGCATTATCCAAACATTACTCTCTTTGAATGGAAAATTAAGATGGGACATACATAAATATATGTATGTCCAACTAAATGCTAATTACTCAGCCTTGTAAGGCATTGCTTTTTCCCCTAGACTCACCTTTTCTCCCCTAAGAAGTACCCTGGGGTTTTAATAAGATAGATCAGCCTATTTCACCTATAATTCTAGACATAAATTGTTATTTGCTGAAGCAGATGGTTATTTCCGAAGCTGATTTTTTGCTTATGACAGTGAACAATGACATTCAATTCAGTTTAACATTTTACTAAGCTCCTACTGTGTACAAACACTATGAACTTAAAATTCTAGAGTTTATTACTAAAAGGCCGCTGGGGATGTGGACTGTCAGAAACTAGGAGGGAACTTAGAATCTAAAAGGTCAGAGCTAGGAAGGCTCTTAGAACACAGGATGTCAGAGCTGGGAGGGCTCTTAGAACACAGGATGTCAGAGCTGGAAGGGTCCTTAGAACACAGGATGTCAGAGCAGAGAGGACCCTTAGAACCCCAGGATGTCAGAGCTGGGAGAGCTCTTAAAAATCACCAACCATTTTATTTCTCAAATTAAGAAACCAGAAATCATCCTGTAATATGATTAGAATCTATAAAACACACATGATATTTCTAAGAAGAATGTTGGGGTTTTCCCATCAAATCAGAAAATATTACAAATAAGATAGTTTGGGGATTTTTCCCTCTGTTTTGTTTATATTTTCTTTTGTTTCTCCCAGGATAGAAATGAGGCTTCCACTGATCTACCTCTATCTCTCAGAAGCTTTGACCTGGGACAGCCATCCTTTCTTAGATTTCTTGGTTCTCCCCCCTTCCTTCCCCAGCTCCCAGGGGCTCTGATCAAGGCAGTTTTGAAACAAAATAAAAGGAGATCAAACTTCATAGAGTCATCCACAAGTTTATGAAACCCATTATCCCGGCATATAATATAGATTGAAGATATTAATTGGTTTCAGAAGGATTTAGATCAATTCCTATACAACATTTTTGTAACAATTTACTTCGGGAAGCTGAGGAGGAGAGTCCTTTTTTTTTTTTTTTTTTTGAAAGCTAACACCTTAAAATACCAACCATAAATTTCCCTCAAAATACTTATTGATGTCACTTGCTATCACAAAGGAAATCCTCCATTTGTTCACATCGATCTTTGATTGAATGTCCAGTATTTCTCCACTATTCAGAGCTTAGCATCATAGTAGGTGCTTAATAAGTTTCAATTCCAGTATTCTCCACTATCCAGAACATAGCATAGTGCCTGGTACTTAGAAGGTGCTAAATAAATGTTTATTGATTGATCCTCAATAACCTGATAATAATTCTAATATAGGGTTGTTTGGGGGGGGGAAGATAGCCATAGTACCAACCATACAATTCAAAACCAAGGCCTTTCCTTAGCCAAAAAGAAACAAAGGTTACAAGGTTCTAGAACAGAAAGCTTGGTATAGTGGAAAAAATATTAGGTTTGAAGCCACAGAACCTGGGTTCAAAACCTGACTCAGTTACTCAGGGGTCCTCAAACTTTTTAAATAGGGGGCCAGTTCACTGTCCCTCAGACTGTTGGAGGGCCAGACTATAGTAAAAACAAAACTTTGTTTTGTGGGCCTTTAAATAAAGAAACTTCAGAGCCCTGGGTGAGGGGGATAAATGTCCTCAGCTGCTGCATCTGGCCCATGGGTCGTAGTTTGAGGACCCCTGCATTAGCTATGTGACTTGGATAAAATGTTTAACTCCTCAGGGCCTTGGTTTCCTCATCTGTAAAATGAAAGAGTTAGATAAAATGACCCCCAAGATCTCTTTGAAGTCTAAATCTCTGTTCCTTTTAAGCTCTGTTTGTATCTGATGAGCACTGGTATATAATTGTAAAGCCAGTCTTGGTTTTGTGATATTCCCAGTATGATAGAGGACAGTGCTTGGGAGTGATCAGTCAGGTGAGATTCTAAAAAGGAGGGGTTCTTAACCTTTTTTGTGTGTCCTGGACCCCCTTGGGCAGTGTCTGGTGAAGCCTCTAGACACCTTCTCAGAATAATGTGTTATAATGTCTAAAATAAAATACACAGGATGACGAAGGAAACAAAATATATTTAAGTATAGTTTTTATGTATACATATAGGCAGGCATGTATATATTACATATACATGTATATATAAAGAGAGGAGAGAGAAAGAGACAGGGGGAAGGGAAAGACAGAAAGAGGAGAGAAAAGGAAAGAAAGAGAGAAAGAGGAGAGAGGAGGAGAGAGACAGAGAAAGAGAGAGTGACTTGATCAAGGTCATGTGTCATGTTTGTTCCCCTACAATTTGGGTTCCATAGCTAGGTCTTGTACTGTTTAAGAGCCCCATACAGAGAGTACATCAAAGAAGTAAGATGATGTATCCTACAGTTTTGGACCAGAATCACGTGTCTGTTCTTTTATAACATGTTCCTGCCCTGTTCTTCAGAGAATCTCAGAATATATCTAGTAGAGAACAATGTAACATGTCCTAGAACATCCCATAGAAACAAGACAGGAAAATAAATGTGGGAACTACAATCTATGCACTGAACAGACATGTCAGGGAAAAAGGCCTGTGGTTAGACAAATCCCCCATACCTCTGTGCAGAAAACTGCAGGGAACCCACATGGAAACCCAGTTGGGAAGCTGCATTTGCCACACAGGACAGAGCTATAACTATGGTGGGACAATTGGGACTCTGTCTCTGGAAGTCAAAATTTAGAAGATGCTGGTAGCACTTATTCTTCTTTAGAAGATGGAAAAAGCCAATGTTCAGTATTTAATTTCTTGTTATAATTGGGCCACCTAGGTGGCACAGTGGATAGATGCCAGGTCTGGACTTGGAGCACCTGAATTCAAATCTAACTTCACACACTTATTAGCTGTATGACCCCAGGCAAGTCATTTAATCCTATTTGCCTCAGTTACCTCATTTGTATGTTGAGCTGAAAAAGCAAATGGCAAGCTACCTCAGGATCTTTGCCAAGAAAATTAATGGGGTCATGAAAAATCAGAAACGACTGAACAAAAAATGGAATTATTAGGAAGCTCTCCAATGTCTTGCATTCTGTGTTCTAAGGTCTCTCCCAATCCTGATATTTTCTCCCTCTGAGTATAAATTCCCACCTATTCCCAACCTTAGTAGCAGACTAACTTTGCTATGTCCTAATGCCTCCCACTCCCACTCCTCTACTCAAGATGCTTTTTTTTAAAGTTGATTTGTATGCACATCTCCATATTCTGGGAATCCTGCCCTGGGCATGAAAAGTGCTAGTTATAACTCTGGCAGCAGCTGATCTCCTTTACCTGAACAATTTTATTTCTCTCAGTTTTGTTCCCAGATCACCATCCTGCATCTGTGGCCCCCTACCACACTGGTTTAGAACAGACTTGCATCCCTGACAAAACTACTTCCACAAAGACCTTTTTATATTCTTTTTGGGGGAATTTCAGTCCAGATCCATCTGCCTGTGAAGAGATACCATAAGAAAACACATTATAAAATGAAATTGTCTTGGCATAAAGATTTCATTAGCCTCCTGAAGCAGGGGCAATATGTGGATGATGGAACCAGCTGGACATGGGGAGGAGGGGAAGGAAGGAGAGCACATATTTCAGCTGAACCAGGAATTTAAGTTACTTGTGAAGGCAATGATCAGATAGTGAAGTCAATTAGCAAGCAATCTGTAGGAGCATCCTGGTTTTGACACTTTTATTATCTGCTTCTTAGGACCACATTTATAACGCAATATGGGAATATTTTCCAAGCATGTCAGAAAGGCAGAAAGCACTTAATAAACACTTGTTGATTGATTGACTTAGAGTTTGAGCTCTAAAATCAAAATATTTTCCTAGAATGTTGAAAAGGAAGGAAGGAAGGGAGAAAAGAAGGAAGGAAGGAAGGAAGGAAGGAAGGAAGGAAGGAAGGAAGGAAGGAAAGAAGGGAGGAAGGACTTAAATATTTGTAGACTTTTTAACTGATGGGGATAAGGAGTCAGCATTGGAATCAGAAAATAGATTCCATCCTCTTCTTCCACACACACTGCCTATATGTCCCTGGGCAAATTTCTGAACCTCCAAGTACTCTAGGTCAAAAGTGTCCAAAACAAGGCCTTTCCCCTTGGTGCTCATCACTTCTGTACTCTGGAGTGAAACCTGAACCAGATTAAAATGTCTTTGGGAAATAATTATCAAAATACATAAAATACCATAGAGTGTAGATAATGTTAACATCTGATTTTCTAAGTGAATATGAGGTCCACAAGGATCCTTATGTTCTGGCTATCATTTCTATATGAGTTTGGTACCACCCCTCTTGGAAATACTCTCCAAGATATTGTTTACAGAGAAGGTGCCATTAGTAGGGAAAGTTTCCTGACTGAGAGTCCCTACCCCAAAGAAATCATAGGTTTGGACCCCCTGTCCTCCCAAAATAGCTCTGAAAATGGGTACACAGTCTGGTAAATGCGATATAATTTTTGGGAATCTCTGATCTTTAGCAGAATGGGAAATTTAATGCTCCTCGAGAAGAAGCTATGAGCTGGAGTGAAGTACAAATTGGTTATGTAAATGAGAGATTCGCCTCACATGCCCCATAATCCTCCTTAATCTTACCTCCTTCCCGCACTGTGTTGTCTCCCCCATTAAATGACATCTCCTTAAGAAGTGTAGGGGGGAGGGTTGAGGGGTTTGGGGGAGGGGATTGGCCTTCCTTTGTATCTCCAGTACTTAGCACAGTGCCTGGCACACTTAGGCTCTTAAATATTAGTTGACATGGCCCTTGACGCCAGGAGTCAGGAGGGAGTTGTTAATGAGGAGAAAAGCTAGCAGATTTAGGAGAGGTGTCTCATCCTTGAAAGCAGTGAGAGGCCTTGAGCTATTTCTCAGCCTTGTAAAGGCCCCCCTCCCCTCAACTTGTACTTGGCTAGAATTCGAAGCCAGTATTCTGAAATTCTGGATAATTAGCAGTACCTTCATTTTGGTCAAAGCCAAGTCTTTCAGCCGGACTTTCAGGCTTTCTACATTTCCATCCAATTCAGATGGATGACACAATGGTTTGAGCGCTGGGTCGGAAACCCAGTGCCTGAGTTCAAATCCAGCCTCAGATACTAACTCTGTGACACTGGGCAAATCACATAACTTCTGCCTTCCTCAGTTTTCCTGATTACTAGCTGTATGACCATAAACAAATCACATACCCTTTATCTACCTCAGTTTCCTCAGCTGCTAAGTGGGGATAATATTCCTCCTGTGCTTATTGTGAAGATAAAATAATATTTGGTAAGGGACTTTGCAAACCTTAGAGCACTGGTATTGTTATTTCTTTTTTTATTATAGCTTTTTATTGACAAAACATATGCATGGGTAATTTTTCAACATTGACCCATGCAAAAACTTCTGTTTCAAGTTTTCCCCTCCTTCCCTCCACCCCCTCCCCTAGATGGCAGGCAGTCTTATACATGTTAAATATATGTTAAATACAATATATGTATACATAGTTATACAGTTATCTTGTTGCACACGAAAAATCAGATTTAGAAAGAAAGTAAAAATAACCTGGGAAGAAAAACAAAAATGCAAGCAAACAGTAACAGAAAGAGTGGAAATGTTACGTTGTAATCCACACTCATTTCCCAGTGTTCTTTTGATGAGTGTAGCTGGTTCTGTTCATTACTGATCAATTGGAACTGATTTGGATCCTCTCATTGCCGAAGAGATCCAAGTCTATCAGATTTGATCCTCATGTTGTATTGTTGTTGAAGTGTATAATGATCTCCTGGTTTTGCTCATTTCACTTTAGCTATTGTTACTTCTACAAGGATTTATTAAGTACCTACTCTATTAATAAATTAATGAAAAACCATTTATGAAGCTCTTACTGTATACCAAGCCCTGACAAAACCAATTCAAAGGCAAGACAATGCTTGCCCTCAGGGAGCTTGTACTCATTGGGCTACTACCAGATTTCAGACAAGAAAGAATTATTGCTGAAATACATTTTGATGATTAGAGAAATTATTAGTAGACCGTTTCCATCTTTTGCATGGAATCAGGGAGGAGGTGGCTGAATGCACCTACCATGAAAAAAAAATTATCCAGTGACAAAAATCACTTTCCATTTTTTTAAAGTGAGATTTCAGCTTTTGACTTAAAGTATGCTAATAGATATGGCCCAGTCCCCTTTCCCAGTGATGGAGAGCTCTGCCAGGACAGAACTCTGTTCCCCCCGGTGGGAGGTATATATGACCTGGAAAACATAAAAACTTTCAGATGCCAGGAATCCTCAGCCCAGGCCTGCCTCTGTTATGGAGGTCAAGCCCAGGAGAACATAAGGGCAAAATCTTGGTCCTCTCTGGGCCTGTGGGGAGGCAAGAGACATGCTATATGCATAAAACAGTTCACAAGCAAAGATCTAAATGCCCTGCTTGCTATAAAGCTCTCAGATCATCACTGAATGGCAAAAGTTAGACCTATAGAACAGTTACCTGGGACTTGGGAGATCAAGTTAAGGGGACAGTCTCCTCTGATCGAATAACAGCAGACTTGGAATTTGGAGTCCATAGAAAAGATCTGAAATTAGAGGAATCATAATTCTTCTGTGGATGACCTGAGCAGTTCATTTCTCCTCCCCAAAACTGTAAAATGAAAGGATTAGGCTAAAAGACTTCTAAGGTCCCTGCCAAGCTTCAGTCTATGATCCAATGATCTCTAATCTTAGCCCACGCTTAGAGCAGATCTATAAAAAGAACTGGATTTTGGACTCAAAGGACCTGTTCCTTCTTAGTTCTGTGTGACCTTAGGTAAGTCACTCCTTGCTGGGCCTCAGTTTCCTTGTCTGTAAAATTAGAGAAGAGCTCTGGACTAGATCCTAGATCTCTAAACTCCCTTTTAAGAATAAGAGAGGGCAGCTAGATGGTGCAGTGGAGAGAGCACCAGCCCTGAAGTCAGGAGGACCCGAGTTCAAATTTGGCCTCAGACTCTTATACTTTCTAACTGTGTGACCCTGGGCAGGTCACTTAACCCCAATTGCCTCAGCAAAGAAAAAAAAGAACAGAACTTTCAAACCTAAGTTGACCTTAGGGAGATGGGGAGCAGGGAGAAACCTCCCATTCCTAGGTGCTTTTTTTTGGAGGTGTAGAGAGAAGGAAGCTTTTTCAAGATCATTCAGTCAATGTTTTCTCCCTCTTTTCCCTCTAATATGAGCTCAGAGCCTTCCCAATTCAATTTTCCATTTCAAGATTGATTGACAAGTTCTTTGCTTGCCTACTGACCCCATTTGCATCATTCGGGGTTTTCCATGTAAACCCCTTATCATGGCAAAAGGAATATAACAGCCTCACTATTTGGAGGAGTTAACTCCAGAGGATATAGGAACAGTCAACCCTGAACTGGGTTTTAAGATTCAGTTCTATGTTTTATTACCCCACCCCACCAACGAAATCTGTTATTCTGAGTTCCTTCTTCCCATGATCCTAAGTGACAGAAAATTTGCTAATGTGTATCAGCTGGTGTTTCCATACAGGGAATTCCCTATACTGAGCAAATCACAATTTTTAAGAATTTTTTTATTTAGTTTCCTTATCTCACAAAGGATGTAAGTAAAGAGACCTGCCCCTGTTACTGGGTATAGCAGGTTTGCCCTGCTCTGTTTTTGAAACCCTGGTGGCCTCCCACCCATGGGGGCTGACCAAACTGTCAGACTTAGTGCTAACACTTAAATCCAATCGGCTTTAATCCACTGTAGTTCAGAATTTTCTGAGATCTGTCGTTGTCAACATCCTCAGAACTAAGAGTTCCAAGTGTGTACCACCTCACCTGGATGGCCCCAAATTTAAAGCAAAAGAAATGTCAACTATTGTTCTTATTCTTATTAGTAAGAGACAGAGGTGATGTGGAGATGGTCTTCCAAGGAGAAAGACCCAGGGTTCAATTCTCACCTTAGCACATATTGGTTGTGTGACCCTAGACAAGTGGTTGTTGGTACCCAGAAAGCCCTCTACAGAAGGCACTCATATGCTTTATTAGAAGGAATTTCCTCACCTGGGAGTTCCCTGTGCCGATGAAATAACGGATGGGGCTTCAAAGTCAAAGAATAATGCTAGTGAATGAAAGATTATGAGGGGCACCTAGGTGACACAATAGGTAAAACATGGCCCTGGAATGAGGAGGGATGTGACTTCAAATCCCTCAGACTCTTGATACGTACTAGGTGATAACTCTGGGGGTTGTCTAGGAAAGAAAGAAAAGAAAGAGAGAGTCAGAGAGTTAGAGAGTTAGACAGAGAGTGATAGACAGAGAGAGAGACAGAGAGAGAGAGAGAGAGAGAGAGAGAGAGAGAGAGAGAGAGAGAGAGAGAGAGAGAGAGAGAGAGAGAGAGAGAAAGAGAGAGAGAAAGAGAGAAAGAGAGGAAGGAAGGAAGGAAGGAAGGAAGAAAGGAAGGAAGGAAGGAAGGAAGGAAGGAAGGAAGGAAGGAAGAGAGGGAGGAAGGAAGGAAGGAAGGAAGGGAGAGAGGGAGGAAGAAAGGAAGGAAGGAAGAAAAGAAGGGAGGGAGGGAGGAAGAAAGAAAGACATTAAATATTAATAAGTTCATAGGAAGAAGAGGGCATCTCCTGATGTAGTAGGTTAGGGATGAAAGGGGGGAAGGCTTTTGGACCTTAGCTCCTAACTCCTAATTACCAGATTTCAGCTGCCAGGGAAGGGGGAGGCCAAAAAGGGAAGAATGTTCTACTTCAGTCTGATTAAATATTAACAAAAGAAGCAGATCTGGGATGGGGATGAGCAGCCCTGGCTTTGGTCTAGCCCAGCACTCAGCCTGGCAGATACCTCCATACCCCCAGTACCCACAAGGAGACTGAGCACAGGCCTGCGTCAACTCCGATTTAGGTGGCTCTCCATCCCGCCAAGTCTGGTTGTAAATATGAGTTATGCTTCCTTTCAGGGTGGATAACGAGCCGAAATAAAAAAGTCAGGAATTGATGGGATTCTGGGGCATAAAAACGGTAGCTATAATGCTTGCATTTCCAAAAGTGCCTTTAATTAATCGTTTAGAGCCCAGGCAAGGCAGGAGAGGCCACCCACCCCTTCTGGAGCCTCCTTCTCCTGGCTTTAAATCTTGGAGTGGAGAGGATGAATTGCTCCCTGCCTATCCAAAATGGTCAGAGTTTAGGAGTTGGAAAAAGCCTTAAAGGGGCCCTTTCAACGAGGAACTAGACTTGCATGAGCTAGAGACAAGGGAACCAGGAGGAGACAGTGGCTTTCTGATGGCATGAAATTAATTTTGTTATCTTGGGGGAGCATCCTTCTCCATAGAGCTGCTCAGAGAATCCTATTCTGGGGGGACATTCCAACTTAGGATACAGGTAACACTTACAAGCCTACTGAGGGAGGGCCCTGTTCCCCTGGGAACTGGGAAATCCAAGCTCTAGAACTGGCTCTGCCACTGACTCACTGTTGGTACACCCCTCTCCTCAATTTCTAACGTACATATTCATGAAATGATGGGATAAGACTAAATGATCCCAAAAACCCCAGGCAATTCTAAATATCCCAGTTCTGACATCCTGGATTCTAAGGGCCCTCCCAGCTCTGACCTCCTGGATTCTAAGGACCCTCCCAGTTCTGGCATCCTGGGTTCTAAGGTTCCTCTCAGCTCTTACATCCAATGTTGTAAGGACCCTCCCAGCTCTGATGTTTCTTCTAATGTTGTGATCCTTTCTATCTAGCTCTAAATTTATGACCCTGGCTGCAAATTACTCATGCTCTGATTCTTTCTTACTAATAGTCTAAACTCCAACATTATGTGATCTCAGGTCTCAATCAGTTGACATTTCTTGTATGATTCCCTTGAGTTCTGCTCTTTTGTTCCTGTGATTCTCAAAGGTTTCCAGAGACCTGATCTCCTTTTCCAACCCTTGGTGCATCAGTGTATCCCAGCTACTAAAAAGGCCGTGTTTTTTCTTTGAACCAAATTATGTGGTTTTCTTTAATTAACATGGTTCAAGCTGAAGTCTGACCAACACTTGCATGAGATCAGTAATGACCCACTGTACAATTCCTCTCCTCCACCTAACCTGCCACAAGTCCATTCCCTGAATAATCCCCTGCTAGCCAGGCATATTCTTATGCAAATACATTCAAACATAGTTATGTAATGTGTTCCCAAGTTTATACCTGCACTGGATATTCCAAGCAGGAAAAGGAAATGGATCCTATTTGGATCAGAGAAGTCCCTGTGGCTCATATGAATCTAATCATGTCCCATGGCAGAGACCTCACCTACCTCGTACTAAGCTTCCAAACAAATTCCATTTAGAATTCAAACAAAGGACACAGAAACACATCTCAGCGGTCCTTTAAGGTCATGCCATTGGTGCTCCTGACATTTAAACATCCTTCCCTCTAATGGACCAGCACCCAGGCTTGAGATACATCTGACCTCTCTTCAAAACCAATTTTCTATGACATTTCTTTCAATCTTTCTCTTTTTGTGTACTCTCTGGGGCTTTCCGTCTCTTAGCTCTCATTTATTTTTTATTTATTTTCTTTTTTTTTTTGAAATTGTTTTTTTTTTCTTTTATCATCTCAGTTATTCTCTCCCTACTTTTCTCTTTTTTACCTTTCTTTCCATTCCTACCTTTCTGTCTCTCATTTCCTTTATCTTTCTTTTCCCTATCTTATCTTACTTACCCTGTCTTGTTTTGTCTCTTCCTCTCTTGTTTTCTATTCATTAGTTTTTCTGTCATTTCTCTTATTCTTTATTTAAAAAGAGAGAAATAGATAGATATACACGTGTAGCTCTTTCTATCACTTTCTTTCGATTTCTTGTTCTACTCTCTGATTTAGAGGGAGTTAAGTGGTGCAAGAGAAGAGGCCTGAAGTCCAGAAAATCTGAGTTTAAATCCAGCCTCAGACATTTCCTTACGTGAGTTATCCTGAGCAATCACTTAGCCTCAGTCTCCTCACTTGTAAAATGGGAGCAATAATAGCACCTACCTCCCAGGATTGTTGTCAGGATAATATTTATAACGCACTTTGCAAACTTTGGAGTATTCTCTTTCTATCTTCCAATCTTTCAACAAGCATGTAGGTGGCTATCATGTACCATTCCTTGTGATGGGCAATGGAGACACAAAGGCAAAATAAATTAGTCTTTGCCCTCAAGGAGTTTATATTTTAATAGCAGAGATAGAATATATGTATACATATACATACACAAACATATATGTAGATATACATATGTATAGAGCTAAATGTATATATGTAGCTGTCTTTATTCATGCACCATCTATCTAGGTATCTATCTGTATCCATCTATCTCCAGTTCTCTATGTAAAATCTTTCTTTTCTTCTTCCTTCCTTCTTTCCTTCCTTCCTTCCTTCCTTCATTCCTTCTTTCCTTTTTCTTTCTTCCTATATATTTTCATTCACTCATCCATCCATCTATCTATTCATCCGTCCATCCATCTATTCATCCCTCTATCCATTCATCTATCTGTCAATCTATATATCTATCACATATTTATTCATATCTATCCATATCTATCTATGCATCTTTCTATTCATTTATCTGTCTATCTGTCTAACTGCCTCCATCCTCTGAAGACCCCCACATCAACCTATCTATCCAACCATCCATCTATCTCTATCTTATCTATTTTTATACTCATCCATCTGTCTTATGCATCTATCTATTCATCCATCTATCTATCTATCTCCATCCTCTGGACACTCCCCACTTTATTATTCTTTTTCTGACTGTGATAACACACAGAACTGAAAACAAGACTTTGGGTGTGGTCCAAGCAGGGTGAAGAACAGTAGAACTACAATCTCCCTCTTTCAGGACTTTATACCTTTCAATATCTTTTTGGCTACCAAATTCTACTGTTAACTCAACCAACAAATATTTATTCTGTCCTCCTATGAGTCAAACACCAGACTCATATTAAATTTGCAGTCCAGTGAAACCCACAGATCTTTTTCAGTCAAATTGCTATTTAATCAGACCTCCCCCCTCTTGTATTTGTGAAATCAGTTTTCAGACCCAAGTATAAGACTTTACACTTATTACATTTCATCTTATTAGTTCCAGTCTGATATAGTAGCCTATCAAGATCTTTGGGGATTCTAATTTTGACATTCAATGTGTTATCTCTCCCTCCCAGTTTTGTATCATCTGCACATTTGATGAGCTTGTCTTCTTTGTCTTTATACAAGTCATTAATAAAAATGTTAAATTGCACTAGGCCAGGTACAGATCCCTAGGACATGCTTCCAGTGGCCTAGCTGATATGGAACCATAAGAGTATTTTGTGGCCTGGATATTCAGCCATTTCTGTACCGCTGTAATTGTCCCATTCTCTAGCCCTTACCATCTTCTCCACAAGAATAATGTAAAACAGGGCAGCTGGTTGGTGTAGGAGATAGAACATCAGCCCTGAAGTCAGGAGAATCTGAGTTCAAATCTGGCCTCAGACACTTAACACTTCCTAGCTGTGTGACCCTAGGCAAGTCACTTACTCCCAATAGCCTCAGGGGAAAAATGTAAAATTTAAAAAAAAAATTAAGGAAATATCTGGCTAAAATTGGTGGTGACCTCTGACATACCAGCTCAGTAAACTCCCTACCAAAAACAAACAAACAAACAAGAAAATGAGGTTAGTCTAATATGATCTGTTCTTAAGGAAGACATGGGAGCTTTCATAGCAAATACATTCCTATAAAATTGATGTCCCTTAGAATAATGGGGTATGACTCTTTCTAGTTTTCTTGGAGGACATGTACTCCATAATTAAATAATTCATAGAATTTAAGATCTGGATGGCAGCTTAGAGATCATATAAGTCAAATGTTCTTCACCCAGGGTCTGTGATTTTTTTAAATTGATAATTATTTTAAAATAAGTAGTTTCCTTTCTATTTCCTATGTGTCTCATTTTATACCTTAAAAATACATCTTTCTGAAGAGTCCATCAGTTTCACCAGACTGCCAAAAGAATTTATGTCACAAAAAATGTTAAGAAATCCTGGTCTAATCCAATCCCCTTATTTTAAAATTAATTGTATTAGTATCTTTTGTTTTCATATCACATATTTCCAACCGTATCCATCTTACTCTCTCTCCTCCTCCCAGAGAGCCATCCCTTAAATAAAAAGGAGGGGGAGGGAGTTGAGCCAATCCTACAGACTGAAAAAATCTATGTAGTGTTCTCTACCCAGGATCTCCTGACTTTGCAGAGAAGTGAGGAACATGGTCCTTCTCACAGCTCTCCTTTGGGGACATTTTAAAGCACTGGTTTAATTATGTTCTATCACCACTACCCGTCATTTTACATATAAAGAAATTGGGATGCAGAGAAGTCAATTGACTACCCCAGTGAGTTAAGGGCAAAGCTGGTAATAGTACCCCTATCTCCTGACTTACTGAGCCGGGATGGATCTGTGAGATCCAGGGGGGAGATCTTTGCTAGATCTAATTCCTTTGAACTAAGGCCCTTTCCTGCTCTCAAATCCAGGTCTCATCAGCCCCAGGGTCTAGAAATGGGCTTCCTCAGCAGGTGATTCTGATTGGACCATCACCTACCCAAGGAGGCACAGTTGGCTGTCCTGCAAGGACAGAGTGGGTGTCATGGCAACGCCCCTGCAACCTGGCCTGAGCTTCTCAAAAAATCCAGCCTGCAGCTCTTCCTCTGCAGTAGGTACAGAGAAAAACCAAAGTCAGGCCGCAGAAGGGATGTCAGCTTACAGAGAAAGGGCTGGGATCGTCCCAGAAAGCCCAGCTAAGCACGGTCCTCAATGCCCCTTCCCTGTCCCCGCATCCCCCCTACCCCTCCCCACTCCCAGGAATCCCTTCTGCTCCCTGCTCCTAGCTCACTGCTTTCCTAAACCAATTAGCATTTTCATACACACATACACACACACACACACACACACACACACACACAGATGTAATCTATCTGACATTTTCTTTTTCCTATTTCTTAGGTCTCTCCCTAATAATCTGTGCTCTAAAGAGCTTGCCAGCTCTAACAGTCTATGATAGAACATTCTCTCCGGGTCTAATGTTCCATGGACTAAGGTTTCTCTCTGAGCTCTGACACTCTAGTATCCCATGTTTTCAGTTCTGATAATCTGCTCTTATCACATTCTATGTTCTAAGATCCCTCTTATGTTCTAACACCCCATGTTTTCTCTCCATGTTCTAAGGTCCTTCCCGGATATTGCCCCTTCATCTCTGACATTCTCAATCCTTTGATTATGTAACAACAGCCTCAGATCTGGAAGGGGTCCCAGACACACCACTGGGGATGTCAGAGATGCTGTTTTCTGGAGATGCAGTCCACTGTGAAATCCCCCACACCCTCTTACCCAGCTCCTTGGCAGATACAAGCTTTCAGTCTCCCAGCTTCCAAGATCAGCATCTCCCTGGCGCTTGTGTCTTTCAGACTCTGACAGCTTGTCCAGCCCAACCCGACTCAGCCTATCAGAAGGAGAGGAGCAGATGGACCGACTGCAGCAGGTGGAGCTGGTTCGAACTACTCCCATGTCGCATTGGAAAGCGGGGACCGTGCAGACCTGGCTGGAGGTGGTCATGGCAATGCCTATGTATGTCAAGGCTTGTGCAGAGAACGTGAAGAGTGGGAAGGTAGGAAGAGCCAGATTCCTCCAGCTCAGCCACTTCTTGGCCATGGACTTGACTCCCCTTCTCAGAGCCTCAGTTTCCCCATGTGTAAATAAAATGAGGGAAGCTGTGCTAAAAAGCCCTTCCTGCTCTCCAAAGTGACTTTTTAAATAGGTGCTGCTATATAGGGATCAATTCTCCTCCCTTAAAATCTTTTGTTCCTTAAAAAGCCTAGATGGTCTCATGAGAAGAATGTACACAAGCTTGAGACATCTGGCTTCCAGGCCCGGTTCTCCCCCTGACTCATTGTGTAACTTGGAACCAGGCTCTGTCTTTCTAACCTAGAAAATGGAGATTAACGGCCTCTCCCATACCCAGTCTGGATGAAGTGACAAACTATATCAGAAGGAGAACTGCTTTAAGCTTCTTAGTACTTACCCTACAATTTACCAGCTGTGTGACTCCAAGTATATCTCTTTCTGTGCCCTGATTGTCTCATCTGTAAAATTAAAAATAAAGATCCTTTTTTGGGCACCAATCCTGTAATTTCATTGGACCCTCAGATGAGGAAGCTCCATCCACCAGTGCAGGTTGGCCCCTCCTTGGCATCTATTGGGCTATGCAATTGTCTTCCAATGACTGGTGAGGAAGGATCTGTAGTAGTAGTAATGTAATTATTATTCTCATTAATGATGATAATAATGGCACTTAGAAGATTTTGACGATTCTTTACAAATATTATCTTGTTGATCTTCACAAAAATCCAATAAAGAAGGGACCTGAGCTTCCAATATCTCACATTAATAATAACAACATTGTTGTTCAGTTATACTATCATATCCAATTCTTTGTGACTCCATATGGGGACTCCTTTTCCAGCTCATTTTACAAATATAAAACTGCTGTTCAGTAAATTTTTAGTCATGTCTGACTCTTCATGACCCTATTTGGAATTTTCTTGACAAAGCTCTAAAATGGTTTGCTATTTCTTTCTCCCACTCATTTTAACAACTGAGGAAACTGAGGCAAACAGGTTGAAGTAACTTGGCCAGGGTCACACAGCTCGTAAGTCTGAGGCCAGATTTGAACTCATCTTCCTGATTCCAAGCCCACCACTCTGTCCACTGAGCCACTTAAACTGCCAGTAACAGTAAACACTTATAAGTACTTTCAGCTTTGCAAAGTACTTTTCATATATTATTTTATCCGATTCAATCCTCAAAACCATCCTGTGAAGTAAGCACTATTATTATTTCCATTTTGCAGATAAAGAAACTGAATCATTAAAGAGATTAAGAGACTGGCCCACAATTCAATAGCTAGTTAAGTATCTGAGGCAAGATTCTAATCCTAATTCCAAATTTAGTCCCTATATGACATCACCTACCTTCAAGAACTACTCATTATTATATGAGGCATCATAATTATGTGTAATATAATAAAATATTATGTTATACAATGTTTTTTCATCATCTAGCACATCATATTATTATATTATTTTAATAAAGTATTTTATATTAACCTATTACATCTAAGTTATAAGCTACTCTCAGGGTTGTGGCAAAAATATAATTAAATTATAGCGTGACTAGACTTTGCAAAGTAGAAAAGGATTGGCCTGTTGGAAGGACTTAAGTTGTGGGAGACCATAATGCTAATGTTCCCTGAGACTGATGCTTCTCTGTAGCTTGAGAGGGTTCCCCAAAGTCCTGCTGGGACCTGAGCTCCCGATGTCTCCTGGGCACAGGTGCTGCTGAGTCTGAGTGATGAAGACCTGGAGACCGGTCTTGGCGTGTGCAGCTCCTTGCATCGCCGAAAGCTTCGCTTGGCAATTGAGGATTACAGGGATGCAGAGACTGGCAAATGGTAAGTTTCTCTCACCCCTTCACTCCCAGCAGGTTCACCACCCTTTGAACCCCTTCTCCACTCTTGATCTTAAGTTGTTGTTTTTTTTTTTTATCAAAGTCAAGAGCACAATTATTCCTTTTACATCTCGACTCTTTCCTATACAGGTTTTGATATATTGCCAAGTGGGCCTAAGAAATTAAATGGGAATTTGGGAGGGAGTTTTGTGGAAGCCACAAATGATACATGAAAGCCAACAGAAAAAGTTTAGAAACTAGGAAATGCATAAAATGTGTGTAGAGTGTTGTATTATCACCATATTTTGTCTTATAATATTATAATTATTTGTCTTCTCTGATACAAATGGAAGACCAAAAATCTTTATACAGATTTTCCAGATTGGGGGGAGGGAGTACCACGCCTCTAACCCTCATGATGTGGAAAGGATAACTGTGGTCCTTTGGGGGGAGGGATAGCATCAGAGAGTGGAAAGACTTCTAGAATTGGATTCAGATGATTTGAGTTCTTTTCATATAAGGTTAGGTAGGGTTCTGGGTAGAACATAAGCTCCTGCTGCCAAAAATAATGTATTCAGCAAAACTATTAATAATATTGAGTGAACAAATGGACATTCAATGAACTCGCAGATTTTCAGGCCTTTGTCTCAACCAAAACTGAACTCAATAGAAAATTTAACATGTAAGAGCCAACATCAAAAATTCATTTTAAGGGCCTCAACAAGGACAAATTGTTTATATTTTTAACATGGAAATGTAAACCATATGTTTAAGATTGACATCAGTAATTGGATAGCTCAACAGAAAGAATGGGGCAAAGTTGAGTATGAACTGACTCTCAAAAGAAAAACTGTCTAGGAAAAGAAAAAAATAATAATTATGCTTTTTAATGAGGTGTAGAGGAGGAACAGATACAGAAGCACTAGGGGGGAGGAGGGATGGTAGTTCTGAAAACCTGCTCTCATTGAGAATGGATTAAATAGGAAATATTACACACACACAAACACACACACATGCACACATACACACATACACACATACACACAAACGAAGGGTATGGCACCCTCAAAAATCTATAAATAAATAAGGGAGAAGAGAATAAGATAAAGTGAGGTTTAGGAGAGCAAGTTGATTTATGGCAGTGGGACAAGGTGTGTAGATTAATGGAAATGGGATAAAGTGGAAAGGAAAAGGTAGCATAAGATAAGTTGAGACACAGAAGAACATTTAATTAATGGGAATGGGATGAACACTAGAAGCATCCTTGAACTCCTGAGGCATAACTTCCTATTGCCACATAATCTGGAAAATTTCGGTCAGCTTTGTCTGAACAATGGAACCTCCACCTTGTAAATCTCAGTTGGAATGGAATCAGTACCCAGTGCTTTGCCACATGCAAGTAGCCTAATGGATAAATAAGAAAGGGATAAAGAGAGAAGGAAAATGTGTATGTGGAAGGAGGGAGATAATGGAGAGATCCATGGGGGGGGGGGGAGATTAAGTAATAACAAGGCAAGTTAAGGAGTAGAATTAAGGTAGAAAAGTTAGCAGGAATAAGAAATAAGAGATATATGGAAACATTATAACAAGAATTAAGAGTAGAACTCATTAGAAAAGCAAAAAACAAATAGAGATAATAATCATTAATCTCAGACAGAGTCAGATTTAAAGATTTAATCAACAGGGAAATATGTATTATATTCAATCATATTAACATTGTTTTAGAAATATATCTACATGTGTGTAAATGCACATATATATGTTCATGTATGTATGTAGGTGCAGGTAGATATATGTGTGAGAATATATATGTTTCTGTGTGTATATATGTATGTATATGTATAATTATACTGATGTCTAACTGCAGCCTGCTTGGGGGAAGTAGGGGGAAGGATCAAAGGAGAAAAAAAGAATAAAATAAAAAGTGCACAGCAGAGAACACAAGGAAGCAAAGAAAAGATGTAATCTCTTCTATTATTATATATATGCCTTCTTGAAATGGAAATTTTTTGCTATATATTTGAATCCTCCCTAATATTCTGTGGGGTACATGACAATATTTTGTTTTATTTTGTTTTTTGTTTCCCTTTTCTGTCTTTTTCTATTTTGTTTTTTTCCCTTATTTTGTATTTAGTTTTAAATAAATAAACATTTTTTTAAAAGAATGTATGCTCCTTGAGAACAGGGGTTCTCTTGCTTTTGTATTTGTAGTATCACACTTAGCTCAGTGCTTATCACTTAAAAGACATTTAATAAAAATTTTTCATTCATTGATTTCTTCTGGGATTTCCAAAACCCTTCAAAAAATTTTTTCTTTTAAAAAATTTTGTTGATGCATTTTGTTGAAACCTTACCTCGGTGGTTCTCAAACTTTTGTTTTCAGTATCTTTATCCTATTAGAAATTATTGAGGAGCTCTCCAAAGCATTTTTTGTTTATCTGGATTATATTTATAGACATTTACCATATTGGAAATAAAAACTATTTTTCAATTTGTAGACCTTCTAAAAGGGTTTAAGAGATCCCCAGGATTCTCTAGACCATACTTTGAGAATCACTGCCTTACCTTTTAACTAACAAAAACAACTAAGCAAAACCAATCACGACTTGAGACTTCATTTGACAATGTATGCAACATTCTTCACCCATACTCCCCTCCATCTCCAAGAGAAGGAAGATACCTTTCTTATCTCTTTTACAAGGCCCAAGATGATTCATGACAAATATAGAGTTAGTTCAATAGTTTCATTTTAATATTCTCTTCATTTACACTATTTTAGTCATTGTCTATGTTGTTTGCACATTTCTACTTCAATATGCACCAATTCAGACAAGTCACTCCATATTTAAATTCCTCATATTCATCATTTCCTACAGCATAATAATAATAATACATTATTTTCATCATATAATACAACTTGCTTAACCATCCCCAAATCAATGGGCTCTCATTTTGTTTTCAGTTTCTTTGTTCATTACTTTGAATATTTTGCTACACAAAGGATCTTTCTTTCTATTTTTGATCTTATTGAGGTATATGTCCCATTGGACCTTCTTGGGATATGAACAGTGATTTCTCTCATATAATTTCAAATTGTTTTTCCAGAATATTTAGCTCAATGCACAGCCTCACCAACAGTGTTAATGTGCCTATTTTCCCATAACATACCCAACACTAATAATTTCTATCTTTTATCTATCTTTTATATTTGCCCATTTACTGGGTATGAGGCAAAATCCTAGAGTTGTTTTAATTTACATATCTCTTATTTTTAGTGAATTGGTACAATCTTTCCTATGGTTGTTAATAGCTTGCAATTTCTCCTTTGAAAGCACTTATTTGAAAACATTATTGAAAATGCTTCTTTAAGCACTTATCCTTTGGAAAAAAACAAACCTCTCCACAAGTAAAATGGAATTCTTCAGGAACTAGTAAGTTTCCTCTCACTGATACCTTTCAAACCAAATCTAGGTGATCACTTGTTAGAAAAGGGATTCTTGGACAAGTACAGGTTAACTAAATGTACTTTGATATCTTTTTCCAACTCTGAAGCTCTTTACTTCTTTGGCCTAAGGTCTCTATCAAGATCTCTAAGATCCCCTCCAATTCCCAATCCATCAGCCACCAATCAATTTATAAAAATTCAAGTAAGGCACATTTTGTGGTTGTTTAGAAATTTCAATTGTGTCTGATTCCTCATGACATCCTTTGGGATTTTCTTGGCAAAGATACTACAGGGGTTTTCCATTTCCTTCTCCAGTTCATTTTTAACAGATAAGGAAACTGAGGCAAATAGGGTAAAGTAGCTTGTGTCTGAGGCCAGATTTGAATTCAGGAGGATGAGTCTCGCTGGCACCAGGTGGGGACTCTTTATACTACAGGGTCACCTAGCTGCCTTCATTAAGGCATCTACTATGTATCAAATATTAAAAAATAATATAATTAAAATTAATATAAAATGTTATGAAATAATATAATTAAAGCCAATATAATTATAATTACTATAAAATCAATATGTATATATTATAATCAAATTTTTATATTATATAATTAATAATAATTAAAAGCAATAAAATAATACATTTTTTATATATAATAAAATAAATAAATAATGACTGTATGAACTGAGAGCTGGTGTGTAAGCCAGAAAGACCAGTGTTCAAGCCTTGCTTCTCATATATCGACTGTGTGACCTCAGCAGGGCAAGCCACTTAAACCTCTTGAGGAATTTCTCATGTGCACTGGTGGAGGGAGTTCCCTAAGAGTTCCTTCTATCGCAGATGCCTTCTCTGTCCCAATGTGCCAAGCACTGTGCTGAGCTTTGAGAATAAAGTGATCAAAAGTGAAAAAGTCTCAGCTCTCAAGGAACATATACTCTACTAGAGTCCTAAAAGAAGGGGGAGAGAGCATAGGTAGAGGAAAGAAAGAGAATTCTGATGCAAGTGGAAATCTGGTTGTTGACTCAACAGACCTGCTTCTCCATCCTATTCACCTCAGCTTAGCTGAACCTTAGACAGCTGCCCCACTATGTTCCCTCAAGAGGAAGCCTGAAAAAGATACTCTATCGAGTATCAGACTCCCAGTGAAGAAGATCTGGATTTGAATCCCAGTTAGGAAACAACCTCTGTGATCTTGGGAGCCTCGCTTTCCTTATCTGGAATACAAGGATAATATAATGCCAAGAGTGGAAACTCTTACTTCTCTGGGTTGTTACAAAGCTCCAATGATATAGGGCTTGTAAAGCACTTTGCAAACCTTAAATGTTGGGATCTCCCACTATGGAACTCTCTCAGCCAATATAAATCACAACTTACTGATGACACATTAAGAAAATTCCAAGGAGTTTCTCAGAGCAAATAGAAATGAAATGATTTACTCCATGTCATATAGCTAGTAGACATAATGGCAAAATTTGAACCCAGGTTTTTCTGGTCTCTAAGCCCAGCCCTCGGACTATTGTGCCTTACTTCTTCTCAAAGTCTACCATAAAATATTATATACGCAGTAGCAGAGCACCAGAAAAATCTCTTTGACCTGTTAAAGTAAAGCACCTTTGCTATAGCATGGTATAATGAAATCCCATAAAATCAGAGCACTCATCCCCAACTCCATGGTGGGTGCCTTATTCAAACAAATCAGAGAAACTCCCTCAATCATTTTTAATATTTATACAATGTTTTAAGACATATATACACACATCTATATATATATAATTTATATGTCTTTGTGTATGTGTATATTTACTTTATACAGAGATTCATATATATATATATATATTATATATGTACATACATGCAGGTATATGTATGTATGTATATATACATATATACCACCATGTATCATTTATTGCTATTATTATTATACCACTTCCCACACCCCACAACACTGCCTCCTTCCCTCATTTCCTTTCTCCCTCCTTCCCTTTCTTTCTCCTTCCTCACGACTTTAATCCTCCCCAAGGCTAGGAGGTCGGTGAGTTTGAGGGGTATTTACATATTCTCTTCAGCCCTAGCAAGTGGAGAATGAGTAGAGACTTAGCTCTTGGGGTGGCAGGAAGGAGAGAGGCACTTTATAAACTTGACACATTTTGTTTTGCATAATTATTTCCTTCACTGGTTCCCCCATCATTTTTTGCTCAGTTAATTAATCAAATCTGGTGGTGTATGCTATTATTTGCACAACCAGCTTGGCAGATTTTTTTTTAAACAGGCTGGTTTGAAGCCAGAAAGTTATGAGCCCTGAGACTTGAGAGGAGTTCTGGAAAGTAAGGAGGACAAGAGAGACAGAGAGACAGATGTAGATAGACAGAGAGAGAGGAAGAGGAGCAGAAACAGGAGGAGGAGGACAAAAAGGAGGAAAAAGGGAAGGATTAATAAAACCTATCTAGGGATGGTTAATTTCCTGGCAAATAGCCAGAACCCTACACCTTGGCAAGTGGCTAGGAAACTTACCTTTCTGCCAGAGATCAGTCGGGCAACTGCAATAGACACTCAGTGATCACAGACCTTGGATACCCTATCCTTGGTCCTGACCTGCTCCAGCTCGGTCTGTCAGACACTGCCTCAGAAGACAGGATCCAGTTCTCTAGATCCCCTGCTCTATGTCTTTTTTCCCACCCTCACCCTCCCCCCCCCAAAAAAAAATACCTCTCCCAGAAAGTAAATGTCTGAGGCTGAATTTGAACTCAGTCTTTCCTGACTCTATACTGTGTCACCTAATTTTCTCTAGTGTAAAGGGGATTCTTAATCTATTTGGATTAGACAACTTCTAAGGTCCTTTCTAATCTGAGAATTCAAAGACCAATAGCTAACATTTGTAGTGCAGCTAAGTGGTACAGTGGATAGAGTGCCGAGTCAGGAGGACTCATTTTCCCGAGTTCAAATCTGGCCTTAGATACTTCCTATCTATGTAACACTGGATAAGTCAATTCAATGTATTTGCCTCAGTTTCCTTATCTGTAAAATGAGCTGGAGAAGGAAGTAGCAAGCCACTCTAGTATCTTTGTCAAGAAAACCCCAAATGGTGCCACGGAGAATCAAATGTGACTTGAAAAAAGTACTGAACAACAACAAAACTTTATATAGCCCTTTGCAATAGCCCTGACCAAGAAATTCAGTCATGGGGAATTCACTATCTCTTGAGGAGACCCATTCTGCTTCAGGACTGTTTTAATTATTAGGAGGTTTTCCCCCTGATTTCAAACTTAAATTGTCCTATTTGCCACCACAATCAATCTATTTGCAATCATTTATTAAGTGTCTACTGTGTACACTAGGCATTGGGGATATAAGACTAATAATTGAAATAATCCTACTCATAGAAGCTTACAAATTTGAACAGGGAGGATGAGTATACACATACACATATGAGTATATGTGTGTATTGGTATGGAAATACAGAATAAATCTAATGAATAAGTACAGAAGAGTTAAATATCCCTATTGTTCTCCAAATTATACCTTCTGAGAACAAGCATTCATTCAGCATAGCATCGTGCCTGGTACACAGTAGGCCCTTAATGAATGCTGCTGGTTGAGTGACTGACACAGAACAGCTTCCCAAATGTCTGAAGGCAATTCCTTAATTAGAATTTGGCTGGACTATAAGATATGGAATGAGGAGCAATATAAAATAATCCTAAAAAGGTAGATTAGAGCCAAGTTCTAAAGATGGACTTTAAATGTCAGCAGAGTTTATTTTTTTTCTTAGAGGTAATAGGGGATCGCTAGAGCTTATTATGTATAGGACTGATATGGACAATCCTGTGCTTAAGGAAAATCACTTTGGCAGTTGTACAAAAGATGGATTGGAGTTGAAAGAAGCCCAGAGCAGGGAGATCAGATAGAAAGCTGTTGTAGTAGTCCAGGTCAAAATTGATGATATCTGGGACCAGGGAGTGGTCTTCTGAGTGGGCAGAAGGAACAGAGGAAGAGATAGTGTGAAACATGAATGGAAGACACTTATCAATTGATCGCTTATAGGGAATAAGGGAGCAAGGGAGAAAGGAGGGGAGAGAGAGAAAAGGAGATACAGAGAGAAAGAGAAACAGAAACAGATAAAGAGACAGAGACAAATGCACACAGAGACAAAGAGAGAGACAGAGACAGAGAGAGAAAGACAAAAGACAGAGACAGACAGACAGAGAAAAGGAGACAAAGAGACAGAGAAATAGAGATAGAAGGAGAGAGAGAGAAAGGTAGGGGATGACTGAGATATAAAATCATGTGAATGGAAGACTAGCACTGCTATCAGTAGAAAAGATTTCATGACTATTAATTAGCTATAACTAGGATTCCAAGACAACTAGGTGACACAGTGAATAGAGTCCTGAGCTTGGAGTAAGGCAGACCTGAGTTCAAATTCAGCCTCAGAAACCTCCTTCTCAGGCGAGTCCACTGGAGAAAGAAATGGCAAATCATTAAGTGTCTTGGCCAAACAAAAACCCATGGACAGAAGTCTCTGGGGTAATGAGGACATGTCTGAAATGAGTAAACAACAACCAGGATTCTAGGCTCTAAATGATATGAATATTAGAATCTAAATCACCTGCATCCCATGATTGTCAGGAGAAAGGGGTTCTAAACTGCAGATGGCCATAGAAAGGAGAGCCATCAGGGTGATCTGTTAAGATAGAAGTCAGAAGATCTGGATTCAAATCCTGCCTCTGACACTTATTAACTGAATGATCTTATGCCTATCACTTCTTCCTTGAAAACCTGTTATCTCTTGGATCATAGATATAGAGCCAGAAGGGACCTTAAAGGACAGTCCAGCCCTCATATTTTACAGATAGAGAAACTGAGGCCCAAGGAAGTTGAATGTCTTGTTTAAGATAGCACAGATCATACAAACCAAAAGTGGGATTTAAATCCCAGCCCTTGGACTCCGGGGCAGATTGTTTTATAACTGTAATCCATTAACTAGGTCTTGGTCCACTGAGCAGGAGCAGCTGATCTGGGGACAAGTGGAGACTCAAATACAAGGGATCACTGTTCTGAGCCAGGGTTATCTCTGGGTCCAGTCCACCTAGATTGTACCTGGGCATTTACCCAGTTCCACCTTCCTAGTTAAACTACCTTCCACATGATTGTTTCTGATTTCCCCAGCATTGACCATTGGAGGCAGTATAGTACAGGGGGAAGAAAACCAGATTTGGGGCCCAACAGCCTGGGTTCAAATTTAGGCTTTTCTATTCTTCGTTCATCTGTTCTTCTCTATAAAGTGAGCAAGGTGAGAATAGCATGTTCCTTCTGCCATGGAGGCTATAAAGCTTAGAACCTAAGGGTGTTTATCCAGCAAAGAAGGGAGAAAAGGACACTCTGGGGACCTGAGAATCTTGGTTTACTCCGTTCTCCCCTTTGGGAGCTCCCACAGCATTCCTTCCCTAGACTGTGCTTCTCTCTAATTGGGCACTGCCTCGCTTGTGCTGATCTTTAAATCCAGGATGGATCCCTAACATCTGCTGCTTCTTAACCAGTTATAGACCATTCCTGCTATCATCCTGCCACCGTGTGGTGAAGGACTGTATGACAGCCGTGAGTCACATCCAGGCTGAGGGCACCCACAGAGGGAGGCTCAAGCCATTGAATCCAATCCTTCCATTTTTACAGAGGAGAAAAGAAATGGAAACTCAGAAAGGGTCCTCGGAGAGGCCGAAGGAGGGCTCTGCAGACTCTACCCTCTCCTGATTTGAGAGATAATAACATAATGTTATGGGAAGAGCATTTTATTTGGAGTTAGGAGTTAGGAGGACTTGGATCTGATTCAATCCTTCTTGATTGTGGGACTTTGAATTAGCCTTTCAACCGCTCTGGGTCTCAGTTTCCTCATCTGTAGAATTAGGACTAGGATTAGATGAGGTCCCTTATAACTCTCAATGACTGTTCCTGTGAATGAGTATGGTCTATTGGGGGGGGAAATGAGTAGACATGGATTCTTAGGGGGCATAATGTTAGGGAGGAATGAAAATATACTAGGACACGTCAGTGCCGGGCAGCTGTCCCTGGCCATGTTGGAGATGCCTCTGGAAATGGATATCTTTTTTTCCTCCCTTTCCTATCTCTGCTTCTTTGTGATGTTTTATTCTCTATAACTCTTTCTTTTTTTTTATTTCTGTCTCTCATTCTCTGCATGTATCACTTTCTCTGTTCTCCTCTCTCTCAGTGTCACTCCCTGTTTACTTTGCTCTCTTTGCCTGTCTGTCTCCATCTCCCTCTCATTGTCTGTTTAATACTGTTGATTTTCATTCCCAGCCATATCTCCCTGTCTCCCACGATCTTGCTGTCTTTCTCTCCTGTCTCCTCTCTCTCCTCAGGCAATGATAGTAGTGACAGGCACAATATGCCTTCTGCCTTCCTTTCCACATCTTCCTCTCTCTCTTTGTTCTGCTTTCCTGCTCTTAATCCTGTCTTTGTCCCTGACCTCATTTCTTCTCATTGTTCTGTCTCTCTGTCTCTGTATCTTGATATGTCTCTGTTCTGCCTCCATCCCTCTGTTGATGTGCTTTTCTCTGACCCCACCTCTTGGTCTTTCCTTGATCAGCTTGTCAAAAGCCTCAGACCTGGACCACCACTGGGTGGCTAAGGCGTGGCTCAATGACATTGGCCTGCCCCAGTACTCCCAAGCCTTCCACAACCACCTCATCGATGGGAGAATGCTCAACTCTCTGATGAAGCGAGACCTAGAGAAACACCTGAATGTGTCCAAAAAGTTTCACCAGGTCAGCATCCTCTTAGGCATCCAGCTTCTCTACCAAGTGAACTTCAGCAAGGAGGTGAGGACAAAGGGAGGGGTGAGATGTCTTCCGACCTGGGCTCCGGCCTGGGCCAAGAAAATGCTGGTTCCAGAGCTATGTATGCTGCCCTTTCAAGGACCTAACCAACTTCTCCATCCCCCTGAGGCTTTCCATGGAAGGAAGGCACCCTCAACAAATTAGCATGGTAGAAAAAGAGTTGAGCATGATAAATGTGGAAATATGTATAGAAGAATTGCATATATTTAACATATATCGGATGATTTGCTGTCTAGGGGGAGGGGATGGGGGAAAAGGAGGGAGAAAAATTTGGAACACAAAGTTTTAAAAGGGTAAATGTTGAAAATTATATTTGCATATATATGCTTTCAAATCATTGAATTGATACTTTTTTCTAAAATATATGCATGGATAATTTTTCAACATTAGCCCTTGTGTTCCAATTTTTCTCCTTCCCCCATCTTCTCCCCTAGATGGCAAATAGTCCAATATATATTAAACATGGTAGAAATATATATTAAATTCAATATATGCATACATATTTATACAATTATCATGCCACACAAGAAAAATTGAATCAAACCAGTAAAAAAAGAAGCAAAATTAAATTATTTGCATGTATTTTGAAAATAAAAAAACCTATTAAAAATAATCATGGAAGTCAAAATAAATTAGATGAAAAGAAAATAGAGAGAGAGAGTTCAGTCTGGATTTATGGGACCCAAGGTTGAACCTTGGCTCTACCATATTGAAAATTGTATTTGCATATATTTTTAAAATAAAAAACTGTTAAAAAATAATCATGAAAACCAAAACAAATTCGATGAAAAGAAAAAGAGAGAGAGAGTTGGATCTAGATTTATGGGACCCAAGGTTGAAACTTGACTCTGCCATAAATTACTTGTGTGACATGAACAGGCCAATTCTTCTCTCTAAATCTTGGTCTCTTCATCTATAAAATGAGGAGATTGGGTCAAATGACTCTGAAGAGCTCTTGAAGCTTTAGAACTAAGATCCAACAATCTGGGCCCATGGAGGCAGGGCCCAACCAGTAGTAGATGATGATGACAATGATGATGAGGACAAGAATAATAATAATAGAGTTGCCAAATTGAGTCAGCTCAACATATCAGGGCAAGAGACTCTAGGAATGTATGAGGTAGGATGAAAAAGAATGAGAAGGGCTTCTGTGTAACTTGATGTTTGTATTACCTCATGTAAATGTTGTGCAAAATAGAATTGCCTTGGAGAGCCAAATATATACATATATATATATATATTATATATATATATATTTACATATATATATATATATATATATAGCATTTATTAAATGCTTAATGTTCTCAAATGAGAATAATAGATATGTTGTAAGAGAATCTGCCTAAGTCATTATAGTAACCTCAACCTAAGGAAATAAGATAGGATCCCTTTTGCCAAGTGGACCAGATCTATCCTAGATTGGGCCACCAGCCATAACATCCAAGGGTTCAGGTTACCATGCTTTTCTCCTCTAGAAAAAAAGGTCAATATGGCACAACTGCTTCTGGGGACTTTCACCATCTGGGTTAGTACCATCAGCATTTATCAGAGAGATAAATAGATTTGAAATTAAAGGTGGGGGGGGAGTTCTAATCACATGCTATATCATTGATGGATCTCGCTATTAGCAATTCATCTGTAAAATGGAATGGTTGAATGGAATGGAATGGTAAATAATCTCTCTGGTCCCTTCCAAATCTAAAGCCTATAGTATTATAATGTTTTCCCATTTCTCAGAGAGAAAACTTGAGAAATTGAGGGGAGCTAGAAGGACAAAGATCATAGTGGCAAGATCAGAAGATGTCTCTTGCTTTCATTGCTAAGATTTCATTGTCTCTTAAATTCTAAGAGTCCTTGTATTGTTTTCAGCTCATTAGTTTTTTTATTCTTAAAGGTTCTCCAGGAGCGAAGGGCTCGTTGCGAGACACAGAACACTGACCCTGTGGTCTGGACAAATCAGCGAGTGCTCAAGTGGGTACGGGACATTGACCTGAAGGTATGGCACTTCTGGGAACCTGATTAATAAAATCTAGGTTAATGGAAATGCAAATGTTGGTGTACACCAACATTTTCCTAGGTTTGAGCCATTTGCTGGTACTCTTTGATAAGATTCATCAATCAATGAGCATTTATTAAACACTTAATGTATAAGAACTCTCTGATATGTAACACTTCTTCTGTTTGAACTCAGATCCTCCTGACTTCAGGGCTGGTGCTCTATCCCCTGCGCCACCTAGCTGCCCCTCCATAGTCTCCTTAGATTAAGTGAAGTCTTCCTTTTATAGACGAGGTTGAAAATAAGGATTTATCTATAATCATATAGCTAAGCAGATAAACTAGCCAGGACTTGAATCCAGGTCTCCTGATACCAAGTCCACATGTCATAATGACTCCTTGGAGTCTTCTCCAAGGAACTTCTTCAAGGAACTTCTGTTCTACTGGAGAAAACAACATATACACATAGGAATATGTACAACACACACAGAGTAGATAGAAGGTAGCCTTAGAGGGGAAAGTACTAGCATCAAGAAGGTAGCACTGAGTCTTGAAGGAAGCCAAAGATTCTAGAAATGGAAATGAGGATGAAAATTTTTCAAAGCATGAGAAACAGCCAATGCAAAAGTGTGGAGGTGGGAGATGGAATAAGGAGCATCATGTAGGAAGAGATGGCTAGATCAGAAAGGGTATGGAGAGGTCTTACCCTAGTAATAATAATAATAATAAAATTATGTTGTCCTCTAAGACATAGTCAAACTTGGAGCACTTGATTTAATTTTTCTAGGAGTCATTATTTCTAGGAGTCACTTAACCCCAATTGCCTCAGCCAAAAAATGAAAAAGAAAAGAGAAAGAGACTATGGAGCTTTCTACAATTTAAGGAAATAGGGTAAGACCCCTTCTGCCACATGAGCCAGAACTGTCCCCATGTCTGGCCAACAGTCATGACATCCAGAGGTTCAAGTTATCCCTCCTCCCTTCAGAAAAGAGTCGACGTAGCAGATCTGCCTTTGGGGGACTATATATTATTAGACTTCAGCTGTGAAATTCTGAGACTCCTTGTTTCACAGTAAGAAAGTGTTATAGAAAAATGAAATATCGATATGTCATTGTTTGAAGTAATGGGGATACATGGCACTGAAACATTCACACTCTCTTGCCTGGCCACTGATGGGTAATGGCCAATGGCTGGCAAGGATTGGAAATAGATTCTCCTTACAGACATGCTCAGTGAATTTCTGACCAACTATGCTAACGGCTCACAAAATGGCTCAAGAGAATCGGATTCATATCCCTCTCTTATTTTAACTACCTGTATGATCTTGAGTAAGTCACTTAAATTCTCTAAAACTATTTCCTCAGTTGTAGAATGAGGGATCTAGTCCAACCTAGATGATCTTAAAGGTTACTTCCAGCATGATTTTAGTTAGTAATCCTTGAGGTCTCTGATCTTAGAGCAAATGTGACTTGCAGAAGATAAAAGTTCTTCTGTATGAAGGTAGCTAGTCCTCAGAGGAAATGGACCGCTTGACCTTTAGGAACATTCTGTGTTGATCTATTGTGTCAAACAGAGCCAGACTGATCCCCTATCCCCGACTTTGTCCCCCAGGAGTATGCTGACAACCTGACCAACAGTGGTGTCCACGGAGCGGTGCTGGTCTTAGAGCCCACATTCACGGCAGAAGCCATGGCAACAGCCCTGGGCATCCCCAGTGGGAGGCACATCCTTCGGAGGCACCTGGCTGAGGAGATGAGCACCATTATCAACCCTGCCAGGTGAGTGGGTGCCTCTGCCTCTTTCTGGGGTCTTCTTGGGGGCGGGGAGAAGGGGAAAGACAAGGTACTCCAGTTTAGGAGCTAACAAAGCATACCTGTGATGCTGATAGGGCAGTGTGGAGCCACAAATAATGTGGAAATTTAGTATTTGTGAGGGAAGAAAGGAAGAAAAGAAAAAAAGGAAGAAAGGCAGTAGGGAGGGAGGAAGGGAGGGAGGAAGGGAGGAAGGAAGGAAGGAAGGAAGGAAGGAAGGAAGGAAAGGAAGGAAGGAAGGAAGGAAGGAAGGAATGTTTTTGACTGCAGAGGTCATTAAGAAGACAAAAGCAGAAGCTGCTAGTTAGTGTAGGAGATAGAGCACCAGCCCTGAAGTTAGCAGGATCTGAGTTCAAATTTGGCCTCAGATACTTAACACTTCCTGAGTGTGTGACCCTGGGCAAGTCACTTAATCCTAATTGCCTTAGGGGAGGAAAAGACAAAAGCAGGAGAGATGGGGAAAATTAAATATAAATTTATAATATATATATTTATAAAATTATAAACCCCTATATAGGGTTTTCTAGTCCATGTTGCTTGTTTCCTACAAGGTTTAGTGTTCATGTGTTTTTATGCTCAGGAAACTGTCACAGAATTCTTTGGACCATTTGGGATCAGCCTAGCCTTTTTCTCCATAAAGAATTAACCACTTATTTCTCCCTGTTTGGAAGGAAGCACCTAATATCAGGTGACTGCAAAAGTCCCTGGAAGAAAAAAGGCACAGATCATGTTTTAGGCTGAGACGATGTCCCCAGGTGAGATGTCCCCAGGTCTCAGGGATGGGCACCAAAACAGGGAAAAATCAAGAAATAGGAGAGACCTAAGATATCTTCTTCTCCAGGGATTCTTAAGCTGGGGTCTGAGAATTTAGGGGGATTTTTTGAGGCAGAATTAAGTGACTTGTCCAGGGTCACACAGCTAGAAAGTATTTGAGGCCAGATTTGAACTCTGGTTCTCTTGACTTCAAAGCTAGTTCTTTATCCATTGTCCCATATAGGTGCTTCTAGGTGTTTTTTAAAAATACATATTGATATATAAAATACATTTCTTAAAATGCATGTTGAAAATATTATTTTAAAATAAATAATTTATTCTGTAATCCTATACATTCCAATTTATGCATTTAAAAATGTTGTTCTGAGAACATAGGGCCAAGAAACTTCTCTAGACTGCTAAAAAGGGTTCTTTACTCAAAAAAGTTAGGAACCCCCAATGTAGTCCAATTAGCCCAATTTCCTCCTTTTAATTATCTCCCAGAAAGGAGAGATGATTTGTCCACCATCACATAGGGAGTAAGTAACATAACCAGAAGTCAAATTTAGCAGAGCTTTAACTAGGATAAGGTAAATGGGGCTTTTCCCAGGACGCCGAAATTTATAGGATACTGACATTACTGCCATCCTTCTGCACTATAAAAACAACCAAACTTATCACTTGGTTAGCAAAAAAAGAGTTAGACAAAATAATACGAGGCACTAGTGTGGTTTGAGGACTAAAATGATATAGGTAATGTAGACACCAGACAATGGCAGGAAAAGTTAGGGTTTGGTCATGTGAAGAATTCACAATGGCCATTCTCTTTTGCAGAAGATTTATTTATTAGGTAAATAGGTTGCAGATAAAATAAAGGGATACAATAAACACCAGGAATGGCAAATATGAAATAGAGTGGGAGAGCACTATGAAAAACAAGTTCCTCAGTGGAACTCAAAATTATCTGAGAGAAACAGAACACCCCATGAGACTGGGTAATGCCCTTAGCTGGCAGGCTAGATCCTGAAAGGGACTTAGCACCCCAAAAGATTTAGCTACAAGGAGAAAAGCATAGTGGAGTTAGGGGAGATACCACATGGCATGGGGGAAGGGAAAAGACACCACAATTATATCGCCAGTTGAAGTGGGCCAAGTTCCAAATTGTTCATCTGAAAGTTAGCAGTGTTTGTAGGACTCTACTATAGTATTCTTAAGGCCAGGAGACGTTGGATTCATTGTCAGACAAATTGTTAGAACAATAACATCAGGGAACCTCAGGATTATTGCTATATTCCCCCTAGAAGCTGCACCCCATCAACACCATACTGCATAGAGTGCTGGGCCTAGAATAGGAAGACTCATTTTCCCAAGTTCAAATCCAACCTCAGACACTAGCCTCATTCCTCATCTGTAAAAGGAACTGAAAAAGGAAATGGCAACTACTCTGGTATCTCTACCAAGAATATTCTAAATGGAATTGGGAAGGGTCAGACATGACTAAACAATAACAATAACAAAATAAAATTTTATCAAGTGGCACATGGAAATTGCACTTCAAGTGAGCTCTTGCCCAGGCCACCACCTCCATTTACGTTCACTAATACGCATTTCAGAACAAATATCCTGTCCCTTGCCCCAAGTGTATTTTTTGCTACCTGACTCAAAAATAAAAATTTCTGTTTATAGCTCTGAAACTCAGGTCCACTAATAACTTCTTGATTTTTCTTTTGTTTGTTTGTTTTGTTTTATCTGGGGCCATACAGCTAGTAAGTGTTAAGTGTTTGAGGCTGGATTTGAAATCAGGTTTTCCAGACTCCAAGGCCTGTGCTCTAATGCATATCTAGCTGCTCCCTTCTTAATTTTTAAGGATAATTTCATTCTTGCACTTATTCAATACATCACAGAATTGTGCATTATCATTGAGTCCCACACTAATTCTATGAGGTAAGCAAGGAAAGTTTGCCTCATTTTACAAATGGGGAACTTAAGTCCCATATAGATTAAAGATCTTGCCTAAGGAGGAATCACAAAAGGAAGGTTTTGTTTTTGTTTTTAACTCATGCACCCTAGATTTGGGGCAAACAGACTTCAAAGGGTTGAAAGGAAGGAAAGGTAGGATTGAATGAATTAGAATTCTTTCAGGGATATTAGCCCAGAACAGATGGGAATCTTGAAAGATGGAATTTCCAAAGACAAATAGATACAATTCTTTTCTTTTCTTTTTTATTAAAGCTTTTTTTTTCAAAACATATGCAATTTTTTATTATACTTTTTCATTTTTCAAATTCAACCCTTGCAAAATTTGTGTTCTAATTTCCCCTCCCCTTTCCCCACCTCCTCCCTTAGATGGTAAGTAATCCAATATATGTTAAATATAATAGAAATATATGCTAAATCCAATATATGTATACATATTTATATAATTATTTTGCTGCACAAGAAAAATCAAATCAAACAGGAAAAAATGGGAAAGAAAGGAAATGCAAGCTAACAACAAAAAGAGTGAAAATGTTATATTGGGAACCACACTCAGTTCCTACACTCCTTTAGGAACTCTGGGTGTAGATGGCTCTGTTCATCACAAGATCATTAGAACTGGTCTGAATCAAGAGATACAATTGTAAGAGGAAATAGAGGAGTGTCTCTAGAGACTGGTGTCAATGTGGAGGAAGCCACAGAACAACCAAAAGTTTTTTAAAAATAGATTTTACTTATATCTTTTGTTTTTATATTGCTTGATTTTCACCACTCCCACCACACCCTCTAGATAATTCCCTTGTCATTTTTACTAAAAAAAAAAACCTTTAGGACTCTATCAATTGGACAGGATATTTTCATTCTCCATCATTGGTCACTGACACATTTGGCAAGTGGTTCAATTTTATCTTTGGCTCTCCTCAAGTCCTGGATCTGAGGCACTTTGTGCCGGTATACTGAAGCCTTTTTGTCTCTCTGAACTAAACTTCTAAGGTACTTAGTTTCTCCTAGACTCCCCATTAGGGTATCCCATCTATCTCAAAACACCAAAGTTGGGAGGGTCTTTAAAACACAGAAATTTAGACCTTAGAGGGCCCTAAGAATACAGGATGTCAGAGCAGCGAGGACACTTAGAACACAATGTCAGAGCTGGAGAGCCCTTAGAGAATATATAGCTCAATTCTCTCATTTTGCAGATAGGGAAATTGAGGCCTAGAGAAATAAAATGACTTTCCCAGGATCATATGATTTCAGAGCAGAGATAAAGCCAGGTCTCCTTACTTATTCGGTGTTTTTCTCACAAAGCTGCCTTTCTTTGGAAAAGGAGAACATTCCTTTTTTGCCCCTGATCCTCCAGGGTATATCACATTTGGGCGAGCACTATTCATAGCCACATACCAAGTCCCACTTTGCCAAGGGCCAGGAGAACAAACGTCAGTTGTGTGTCCCTCATGTCTCACTAACGAACTATAAAAATAATCTCTGCAGGTAGCATGCCCTCTGGCTAAATAAAATGCCCAGAGAGACTGTGAGCTTCAGGCATGTGTGATGAGACCACTGGAGATGTCCTAGGAGTTTATATTAACTCATATCTCTGGACTCTGCCCTGACCATCTTGGGAGGGGGGGGGGGGGCAAAGCAATTAATCTCTTCTATTTCTGCACTCAAGGCTGTATTTGACCCTTAAACCAACCTTTTCTTTTAGTGTTGCTCTAAGGTCACGGGTCTTAGCTTTCCAGAGAAAATGGCACACACGGCTGCCTTGCCAATATGCTATATTCTAAGTCCCCTTCCAGCTATGACTTCCTATTTTCTAAGGCCCTTGCAAGCCCTGTTTTTGTACCCCTGCCATCTCTCCCTCCTGGTTTTCTTTTCACTCTTAGAGAACACCACCTGAGGCCGAACATTCAGTGATACCAGTAATTCCCCAGAACTACTCGAATAATGATTAATGGACTCTCCCCTTGCCCATCCAAGTGATCCGGAACCATTGCTGTCATCATACAATCCTGTTCTCCGTCACTTACCATTTCCCCTTATTCCTATCCCTTCCCACCCATCCCCTTCCATGTCACATACTAACGCTAACCAGCCCTTCCACTCTTTGAAATGTCTGCTCCTTAGGAAACAAACATACTTCCATCTTCAATCTTTTTCTTTCTCATTCTTTTCATTTTTTGGTTCTCACTGACCCCTGGCTCCCTCCCAATGACACAGCCTTCCTGTCTACCATTTCCAAGAGCAGCTGCATCTTCACTCATCCCCCTCTGACTCACTAGTTGAAGAGGTTGAAGTTACTCCTCATCCCCACTTTCAAGCTTTCCCTCTACCTCCATCACTCAGTAACTTCTCCTCTGAAGTTCATTCAATCCATTTCCACAATCCAATAAAAATCCTAGCAGCTGCTGTCCACCAAACTTCAGAAAAACCTTTTTCCTCACTAAGTTCAGTCTTTCTCTCCCCCTCAATTTCTGCCCTCGTATTAGGTCGGATTTTGTTTTTCATTCTCATTAACCCAGAACTTGTGGTAGAAAAGGTGGGTGTGATCTAGCATGCACCCTAGATTTGGGGCAAGCAGACTTCAATGGATTGAAAGGAAAGAAAAGTAGGATTGAATGAATTTGAATTCTTGTAGGGACCTTAGCTCAAAAGGGATGGGAAGCTCATGCATATTGCCATTTTCTCAAATAGTCTCACCTCCCCAGTTCCTCAACTTGCTTATTTCCCATGACCTCCTTCTCCACCGTCTCTCATCTATACCCAGAGATGGTCATGGAAATGGAGCTTTTATGGGTGAGAGCAAGATCAAAGGGATTTTAGTCAAGAAAATACCTCCTTGATCTTGCCATCACCCACAAATATTCTACTTCTGTGTTCATAAACCTTGAAAGGCTTTTATCTGATCATCATCTGTGGTCATTTTACTTCTCCCTCTGCTTTACCCCCACAAGCCCTGTTCTTCATCCACTGATGAAAAATGTGACTTTTTAATCCCATCCATATGACCCCCAATTTCTCGACCCCTCAGTTCTCTCCCAGGCCATAGCCACAATCTGTCGCCTTCTTTATCTTGACCCTTTGTAAACCAGTCCAACTGTATCCTGTTGGAAATAAGGATACACAGGACTCTCTGAGCTGTGTGTGTGTGTGTGTGTGTGTGTGTGTGTGTGTGTATTGGAAAGTGGTGTTAGAGTTCCTTCCCTCTACCTTCCTATAAGTATCAGAATTCCTCTGAACCTTTGTGAAAAGTATCTCAGAAGGTTATAGGGGCAGCTACATGGCATAGTGGATAGAACACCAGTCCTGAAGTCGGGAAGACCTGAGTTCAGATCTGGCCTCAGACACTTCCTAGCTTTGTGACCCTGGGTAAGTCACTTAATTCCAATTGTCTCAGCAAAAAAACAAGAAGAAGTCTGTGGAGGAAGATTCTTTTCTCTCCATCTTTTATTTTGTTCCCCTACCCCTGCACCTGTCCAATTCTGCTAGACTATTTCTAAAATGAAGAGTCTGAGAGGCAATAACAGCTCATTCTTCATCCTGGGAGCTAGAAAATTTGAGGGTATATACTCTTAACAGGAATGATCCCTAAGCAATGATGCATCCTGAGATCAACGGACAACAGTAAAGGACATTTTTTCTAAACCCATCAGTCCATAAGAAGTAATACAGTACAATAAGAGTTCTTGCCTTAGAGCTGAGGAATCTCACCTTTAATAATAGCCATGTGATGTCGTGATGACCTTTCTCAGTCTCTATTTCCTCATCTATAAGATCGAGAATATAATAGCATCAACCACATAGAGTTATTTTGAGGATCAAATGAGAAATTTATAATATTTAATCAATTCAACTAAATAAGTATGAATATTTAATATCATAGAATTATTTACATAAAGTGCTTTGCAAATTTAAAAATCAGGATATGATTATGGGTTATTCTTTCCCATCCTCTCCCCCAGTGCCCAGCATGTCCTCCAGAAGGAGCTGATGAGAAGACTGCGGGCATGGTAGAGTTGACTTACTATAAACCCACTGGTCCAGGAAACTCTCCGGAGAGGTGTGAAAGCTTCCTGCGTCCTCAAGCAGAAATGCTTTCTGGGAAAACCAATGTCATCACTGAGTCAGGTCTCATCTTTCAGATCTCAAGCTCATAATATGATTTTTGTTGTTATTTAGTTGAGATGGAGCTTTATTAGAGCTCTCAATTCCTGGTTCTTGTTCAGCCCTGTAGGCAGGTGCTGGCCATCTGGTACTAATTCAGAAAAGCCTCATTAAACTCAGTCAGCTGCTTTTCATGGGCCCTCTGCACTTGATACTCCCCTCCCTTTCCGGTCTACCTGATACCTCAACTCCTAGCTCCCATTCTCAGGAGGCAGTCCTCCATGTCAACATCCAGATTATATTTTCTGAATTGATACATTCTTCAATGGGATTTTCATTAAGCAGGCTGTGGGCTAGGCCCTATAGGTAGGGTCATATCCCTCAGACATTATAGAATGTTGGATTTGGAATTTTGAACACAGAACTTAAGATCTGGGAATGATTTTAGAACGTGCAATGTCAGAACTGAGAAGGATCTTAGAACACAGAAGGTGAGGACTGAAAGGAACCTTTGAACATAGAATATCAAAACTGGAAGAGAGCTGGAGGTCCTTAGAACAGAGGCTGTCAGAGCAGGGAGAACCCTTAGAACCCAGAATATCAGGGCTGGGAAGGCCTTAGAACCCAAAATGTCAGAAGTGAGAGGGCCCTTAGAACCCAGAATGTCAGAGCTTAGGAGGAAATTTAGGATCTTAAATGTCAAAGTCAGGAAGAATCCCAGAAATCATCTAGTTCATTTTTTTCATTAGATATAAGAAAAAATACATTGGCTGAGCTAGGATCAGAACCATGGTCTCTTCATTCCAAAGAGAACAAATCTAACCCCTTTTCCATATATGAATCGTTCAGCTGTTTCAAGTACAATCACGATATTCTTAATTCTTCCTACACATTCCCAGTTTCACTGATTGATTCCCACATTCAATGACTTCTTCCCTATCCTGCTTGCCTCCAGGGGATGCTACTGTCCAGTTTAAAGAATGTCCTTCTCAGACTACTGCTCTATCAAATACCATGTTTCAGGTTGTGGTCTGACCAGGGCAGCGTGCTAAGGAAGTGTTTCTAAACCTCAAGGTTCTGTCTTTCCTAATGTCCAATGTCACATTAGTTCTTTGGCTCTAACCATAACACTATTGACTCATGTTGAATTTTTGGCCCACTAAGAACCACATATTTTTCAAATTGGCATGTAACCATGGTTCCTCCATTCAATACTTGTGAAGTTGACTTTTTGAACCCAAATGTAAAACTTTACAATTATCTCTGCTGAATAATTCAATTCAATTCTCCAGCCTGTCAAGGCCTTTTTGCCCTATTGTACCAGTCTCTTAGCTATTACTTTCTACCATTATTTCACCTGAAAGTCTTCTAGACATATCATTTATATGTTTATATCATTGAGAGTAATGTCTTTGCCTTTCTGCTACTAAAGCATCCTAAGTGGAAAAAGTCCTGGTCTTACAGAAACAGGAATCACATCTGAAACCTGCATGTCTCCTGGGAGATTCAAATTCACTCCCAGGGTAGGACAGTTGTAGAAACCCCTACTGGCTTATTCCATGTATTAATTATCTTATTTTCTCCATATTGATACATCCCTCAACATTCACAGCTTATCCAGCAAAATCGTGTTTCTTTTCACAACAGCCTATTATATTTCCTTTGCTGCTCTGCAGTAAGGTACAAATGGTTCATCAAGATGTGTGAGCAGTGGAATATGGTTAGACTCAGTCTCCACCTCCCCCTCACAGCCTTTTTCTTCCTCTTCTAACCTTCACCTCCCCCTCACAACCCTATCTCCCCCTCACATCTCCTTTTCCTTGTCCCACCCCAGACCTCCTCTGCTTTTGTGTCTTCCTTCTTCCATACCAAGATTAATGAGTGTCTCTTGGAAACAAATCATTTCTTCTTGAACATTATTGTAGCAACAGAATTTTCCATTACTGTCAAAAATTTCCAATTTTCTTGTTAGTATTCTCAATAAAGGGGAGGAGGGGGAACTCATCCATTATGAAGCAAAATAGACTTGACCTCTATAATAAGGCAATAAAACTCCAGTACTGTGAATAAGTCAGCTTCATGCTGCCTTTTTATTCTCTGTAGTCTAGAAATCTTAGAAATGGAGAAAACTTTCAACTTCCTCTAAGCAGGACCCTCAGTCTGACTGGGAAATATGGGTTGAAACATTCAAAGCAGTGATACTAAACTCAAAAAAAGGGGGAGCACTAAATCATATATAAGGATCCCTGTGGGCCACATATGGACTTAGAAAACCACATATTAACATCATCTATGTTTATTGTAATTTTATTTATTTTCTTATCTATTTCCCAATTACACTTTAATATGGTTCTAGCTGTACTTGGGATTCTTGTGAACTTTCTTAAATGTTGTAAGATAGAGGGGATGTATGTTTGAGATCTGTTTTGTTTTGTTGGATTTTTTTGTCTCAATAGTATTTTATTTTTCCATATACATGTAAAAATACTTTTCAACATACATTTTTGTAAGATTTTATGTTTTCTCCCTCCCTCCCTTACTTTCCCTCTCCCCAAGTCAGCAAGCAATCTGGTATAAGTTATATATGTGCAATCCTTTTAAACGTGTTTCCATATTTGTCACTTTGTGCAATACCAGAACAAAAGGGAAAAAACTATGAGAAAGAAAAAAGATAAACAAACAAAAAAGTGAAAATACTATGCTTTGGAGTTCTCCATTTTACCACTAGCAAGCTTTATGAAATTGCAATGATTACCTTTTAGTGAGAAAAAAGGTTTTTTTTTTCCTTTTCTTGTTTAGTTCTATCTCCCTTTTTGAGGGAGGTAGATGTCTCCTTTCCGGGCCTGGAGTCAGGAAACCCCAGTTCAAAGCTAGCCTCAGACACTTAGTAGTTATGTAACCCTGGATGACTCAGTTAACCTCTGACTGCCTCTGTTTATTCAGCTGTAAAATTCAAGCTGTAAAAACTGAGATCTGCCTCCCAGGTTTATTATGAAGATCCAATGATTTAATATTTGTAAAGTCTTAAACTTTTTAAATAGGGGGCCAGTTCACTGTCCCTCAGACTGTTGGAGGCTGGACTATAATAAAAACAAAAACTTTGTTTTGTGGGCCTTTAAATAAAGAAGCTTCATAACCCTGGGTGAGGGGGATACATGTCCTCAGCTGCTGCAAGTGGCCCACAGGCCATAGTTTGAGGACCCCTGCTAGAGCAATACCTGACACATAGTAGGTATTTATTAATTATTTGCTCCTTTCTTTCTTTTCCCTTGTTTTGTTCTGTCTCAACTTTTCCAAAGACAAAAGCCTAACTAAGGTCGAAGTCAAAACAGCCAGTTAACCAGCATTTATTAAGCACCTACTATGTGCTTGACAGGGTGATGTTGGTCTTCTTCCCCTCCCCTACTTTCATCACCAGCCAGTCATCAGGAAGAGCAGATTCCATCTCCACAAAAATCTCTCACCTTAATTGCCTGACCCACGCCACTGCACAGACAAATAGCACACACACTCTCTTACCCAGGAGCTGGCAACCTATTACCGGGCTTGATGAATTAGCTCTAAAAAGCAATTACAAGGCAATTAATTGGACAGCATTGTCGCCCGGGTGCCTATATTTGAACTCTCCGTGCAATAATTCTACCCCACAGATTGGGCAGTGGCATCCAGGAGGGACTGAGCAGCTTTGGAAACTCTGGGAGTTCTGACTCCCCGACTTAGCCCACATCTAAAACTGGCTAAGTCCTTGATCACAGGCTTCTGCCAAAGTCCACTGAGGTAGTCTTTTACCAGAGAGCTCTGGGAAAGTCTTCAGTTTGGAGGGTGTTGGAATCTAGGAGCTAGAGAGACTATTGGTAGAGAAACAGTGTGATATGGAAGAAAGAACCTCAAAATAGAGAGGGGTCAAGGGAGCTGATGAGCAAAGCTCCCCTATGTCAAAGAAGAAGAAGAACTAGCTAATATAATAATAGTTAATAATTTACATAGTGCTCTAAGATTTGCTAAGCATTTTACAAATATCATGTCATTTGATTCTCACAATAACCCTGATAGGTAGGGAATATTATGATCCCTATATTACAGATATAGGTTAAAGTTAAAGTCCAGGGTCACACATCTAGTACGTGTCTGAAGCTGGATTTGAACTCCAGTCTTTCTGACTCCATCCACTGCACTGCCAAGCTGGTTCTCTGCTAAACAGGATGAGCAGAATTTGAGGCACCAAACGGGTACAAATATAAAAAGAAAAGCAGTTCCTGCCTCTACTAGAGACATAACAGCAATTATAAAGATAAGTAAACACAAATTATGCAAGTTACTTAACCTCTCTGTGCCTTAGTTTATTTGTCCTAAATGGGGGAAGCTGTATTAGATTCAATCAATTCAGCAAGCATTTGGTATTTGGTTGGTGGAACATATGTTTACAATTCTTGGCTTAGTGTATAAACATGGGAGCGAGGTACAATAGTGCACAGAGCACTGGGCTTGAATTTGGAAGATTCATCTTTATGAGTTCAAATCCAGCCTCAGACACATACTAGCTGTGTGAAGTAAATGTCTGGGACTGGAGTTGAACTCAAGTCTTCTTGACTTCAGGCCCAGTACTCTATCCATTGTGTCAACTATCATCACTTTATAGTTACCTATATATATCTTAGTATGCAATTATGTGCTACACACTGTGCTAGACAGTGAAAGCACATATGCAAAAATGAGGTAGTCCCTGCCTTCAAGAAGCTTACACTCTACTAGGGCAGATAGCTGCTGTCCAGATTGAAAAAAATTAATACAAAGACATTTCAGGGACTAAGCACAACAGGGAATCAAGGAAGATCTCCCACAGAGGGTGACCCTTAAGTTGAACTTTGAAGGAAGTTAGTCATTCCAAGAAGTAGAGGCAGGGAACTTCAGACATGAGGGATAGCTTGGGCAAAAGAATGAAGATTAGAAATGGAATTACCTGCATGATGAAGATCAAATGAATCACTCTGCATAGAGTATGTGAGAGAGAGTATTGTTTAGAGTAGCCTTGAAAGACTATGAAGGGTTTTCAAAATCCAATAGAAGAGCTTGAATTTTATCCTAGAGGCAATAAAATGCCCCTGGAACTGCTTAAGCAGAAGAGCAACTTGGTCAGACCTCTAAGATGACTTGAGTTCTCTTTTATCTCAAAATGTACAGCCCATCCTGATCCATCCCTTGTCACATTTTCAGTCCCTGAATTTGAAGGACCTATTTATCTATCTATCTATCCATTCATCCATCTGTCCATCTATCTTATATCTATCCATCCATCCATTCATCCTTCCATTTATCTACCTGCTATCCATCTATCTATCATCCATCTATCCATCCATCCATCTATTTGAACATGCATCTATTCATTCATCCATCTATTTATTATCTATCTATCCATCCGTCCAACTATCCACCCATCCATCCATCCATCCATCTATTCATCTATCTATGACATAGACTTCTGGGTCTTACCAGATTTCCCAAAGAGCTTTTTCCATCTGACCAAGTAGTTAGTGAGATTATAGTCTAATACGAATTATCTGGGAACTAGCAAGTCACCTCAAATTGGACAAAGCACTTTCTCTCTGGGTCTATAAAATTAAAATGTTTTAGTAGGATCTCTAATGGATATTTTTTAAATCTCCCATTTCCTGCTAATAATCACAGAGGTTCCCTTCCTACTAGGTTCACCTTTCTTTGTATCCCAGTGCCAAATATTATTCTATGCATGTAAAAAGCATTTAATGTTTGGGGATTGACAGACTGTGTGGCTTTAGACACATCATTTATTTCCTTTTTATATGTTGTCTCATATTTAAAACATGGACTTCAAACTAAATGATTCCAAGATCCTTCCAGCATTAAATCCCTTGGGAATGTTTCCATGCCGATTAATGTTTACGGGTCCCATTCTTAAGGATGGGCTGGTGACAGGTTTATCTGATAAGAGTATTCTATGACAAAGGATTGTAGAGTCTGACTTAAATACTCTCCTTTCTGTGTCACACCTGTATTTTCCACTTCGGAGCCTTGTGCTCTTGAGCAAGTTCCTTCTCTCAGTTTCTCTGTCCTAACTCTAGGGTGTAGGAATAGTGGCTGGGGAGAAGGGGAGGGGGAGTTGGGTGTTCTTTAAGGACCCTTCCACCTTTCAATGATCCTGTAACCCAAGAAGTGACTAATGGTGGTAAAATAGTTTTTATCAAGTGTCTGCATGGTTCCAGTATATGTAGTAAAAAGAATGGTGGGGTCTGGAAAACTGAGCTCCTTGTTGACTGTATGACCATGTGCAAGTAGAGACTTCATATCTCTGGGCCTCAGTTTCTACACCTGTCAAATAGAAATGAGAAAAGTTTGTCCTGCCTACAAATCCATCCCGAAGTATTTATGAAGAGTCTACTAAGATATAGTTGACTTTATCACTCATTTAGATGGTTGTCTCTCTCCTTTCCCAGTGTTACAGGCATCCGAGAGGCTGAGAGGTTTGGGACCCCCCCAGGAAGGGCTTCCAGTGTCACCCGGCAGGGGAAGGAGGAGACCAACAGTAGTGTCAAGTACAAGACTGGCCGGGTAAGACTGAGAATCCCAAATGTCCCAGCCCCTCTCTGCTAGGTTTCAGTGGTGTTAAGAGATAGAAGACCTGGGCTCTGCCCAATTATGAATTCAGTGAAAAATTCTTTTTTTTTTTTTTTTGGTGACTGGGATGAGCCCTTCCAGCTGTGACATTCCATGTTCTAAGGCCCCTCCCAGCTCTCACATCCTATATTCCAAGGACCCTCCCAGTTGTGACATTCTATTTTCTAAGTTTTCTCTGAGCTCTGACATTGGGTCCTAAGGCTCCTCCTAGCTCTGACATTGAGTGTTCTAAGGTTACTCCTATCTTTGACCCTGTGGGTTCTAAGACACTCCCCCTCATTTCTGACAATCTCTTTTCTAAAGCCTTTCCCTGATAATAGTCCACATTTGATGAGCCCTTCTAAATCTGACATTCTATGATTCTATTTTTTTCCAGTTACCACTAGGGAAGATTGGAAGGGGATTCAGCAGCAAAGACCTTGACTTCCATGATGACTACGGCTCTCTCAGAAATGAAGATTGCTTCGATGATGACCCTCAAGATAGACCAGATCAGTGTCGTTTAGAAAACTACAGTGGACTGGAGGTCACCAACGTGTAAAAAATCACTTAATTCCCACCAATCTCATGGGCCAAGGAGAAAATCAAAGCGGGAAGGAAGGTGCTTATGAAGAACCCACCCAACTGGGTATACATAGAAACTTTGAGCTAAGTGACAACATGACATTGTCATCTTGTTAGCCAAGGAACACTCCCCAGACCAAACACAACTTAATTTCTAAGCTGACCAACTTTAGGGGGATCTTGTAATGAGCTCCTCCTGGACACTGGAGGATCCATACCCAGAGAGCTCCAGAAAAGGACCTTAACTATCCAAAATCCTTTCCTGGACTGTTTAAATATCCCTTCACCTGAAATTAGTAAACTAAGAAGACCCTTCACAAGTTACTAGGAGCGCTAAAGTTCTCAGATTCTCAGACCTAATTTCAGAGGGAATTTAGAAGTTAAACCATCTGTGAGCTATTCCTGAACCCCAGACCAAGCCACCATGAGTGGGAAAGACCCACATTGCCCACACCCTCCCCGCTAGCTGGTGGCTTAATTCCATATTTCAGACACTGATTTGAACTAAAGGAAAAGTAACTTTGGAAAAGGAAAGTGATGACCCAGCAAACATCTGCCCTTCTGGCTGGGATAGCCTGTGGAGAAAGCAATGGGCAGACAAGGATGTTGTCTTGTTGGTTTGATGTCCAAGTGAGAGCTTCACCTTCTAATTTTTCTCTCCCTTTGGTTTCCAGGGGATCTGTAGGGATTCCCCAGCCTTCCAGACTCCAGCCTAGATTGTCCTGTAGACAGCAGGCAGAGTGGCTAAAGCCCAAGATTTAAAGACATTGGGAATGCTTGCTCTGTTTCTTTGATGCCTATGGAATCTTGGAAAATTAACTTCTCCCTGGGCCTCAGTTTACTTGATTATAAACTGAGAGACTAGACTAGATAATTTCTAAAGCTTCTTCTTGCTCTACTTCTATGATCTTGTGATCTTTCTTGGAGTATTGACTCTCTCTGTATGAGCTTGGGCTAATCATTTACCTTTCCTGAGTCTAGTTCCTCCTTTATAAAATGAATGGGATGACCTTCCACCTCTAAATTTATTATCTTATGATGTGAGGCAGGTCCTGGACTTTCACCAAAAGAGTGGCCCCTGGATTTAGGGAAATGCTTAACAAATTCATGAGGGGTAGAAGTGGTTATTCTGCCTAAAATCTTGCACCAGGAGAGGGTACAATTGTTTAAAAAAAACTGTGACCATGCTTAGGGATGAGGTGAGTGGTACTGTATGCACATTGCCTGGGAAAACTAAGGGTTTTTTCCTTTTTAACAAAGCAGAATCATCAATATCAGACTCATCAAAGTAGCCAGTCTCTCCACCAGTGTAAACCTCAATCCATTGATCTCATCTCACACTGTGTAATTCTTATCCATATTTTTCCAAAAGTCCTCCAAAAGAGATCCACTCAACACTCAGCCTTTAGTTCTTTTTATACTTCATGGATGCATCATACTCAAGCTGTTCATTTGCTGAGGCACAAAAATGAGGAGATAAATGTTCACCAAGGGTTTTCACCATGTCGTGGAATACATCCTGTGCATTGTCCAAATGCAGGAGGAGGAGGTTCTCCAGACACTTCTGATAATAAATGTGGCACTGTGCTGGTTGCTTCAGGATCAAAGATACCACCAAGATCTTTCAATGAGATCCACAGCCATTAAGAAGAAATCAACTTGGCTATCCACATGGGAAAAACTAAGTGGTTGAAAAATGTGTGATACTCAGATTAAGATATTCCACAGAACGGGTGACCTGTTGAATTAGTACATCAGGACATATATTATATATATATTTGAATGAAAGATGTTATTGAAATAGTCCCCTATTCACAAGAGTTTGCTTGAGACAAGAGCCATGAGGAAAATAAGCTTAATTCTTCTCAAGAGTGCCGATGTTGTCTTTAATTTAGGGGGACGTGGGATTGAGGGAGTAAGAAAATCTTGTTCAGTATTCAAATAACGAATTAGGGTTTTTTAATGACTCCATTACATGGAACATAACATGTCTGCTCACGTGAGTCTTAACCAAGATGTAAGGCCAACGGAAAGGAACCAAGAAGGTTCCTTCTGCAATTGTCATTGCATTGTGACCTCCGCCTAGTGACCTCACCTGTCTGTGCCTCAGCATTTTCATCTGTAGATCAGGGACAGGGCACCTTGTCCTCCACCTACCTCACAGGGATGTTGTGAGGACTAATATGCACTAATTTCTGTAACACACTTCATGACTTCTCAGAAGGAGCTTTATGGCAGTGGGCACCCCCTGCTTCTCCCTTCAAAGACAGGGGAGCAAGGCTTTTTGTTCTAGCTCTCACTCACTTCAGTCTCACTCATAACTCATATGGAAAGTCAGGCCAAGGGCTTTTAAAATTCAGTCTGTTTCCAAAAAGGGTCAAAATGATTAGATGCAAAGAGAAACAAAGTGATGGTCAAATAAGCAATTGTACCGAATCTTTCATTGGATTGGCTGCATTCATCAGACAATTTAACACAGTGCTAGGCCCACAAGAGGTGCTCAGTAATTCTTTAAAAGATTTCATCTTCTTGCATGCAGATATTGGGACAAAAACAAAATTTCAAACAAAAAACCTAAAAATGAATGCCAACTAATGACTGAGGCAGAGTTCAGATTCATCGATCTGTTTACACATCTATTACTAAGACTAATAATTTGTTTTAACTAAGAAGGTCTATATTAAAGCCATTGATATCTGTGTGAATAAATGAAAACACATTTGATTTTCCATACATAGCAAATATCCAATTTCAGGAAGTGTTTGGTTTTTTGTTTTGTTTTTTCCTGAGGCAATTGGGATTAAATGACTTGCCCAGGGTCACACAGCCAGGAAGTGTTAAGTGTCTGAGGTCATATTTGAACTCAGGTCCTCCTGACTTCAGGGCTGGTACTCTATCCACTGCATCACCAGCTGCCTCCAGGGAGTATTTTTAAAAGTATTTATGCTGTAACTAGGTCTCAGGTTGAAGAAAGAGCATCCTAACAGAAGTATAAATTGAGTCCCAGGCATGAATTTGTTGATTTTGCTTCCCTAAGCCAGGGACCACTCTTTGGTCTTTAACTATCCACTAGAATGGATTCAGAATATCATTTCCTTCCCCTAAATATTTGGATAATAGATATATTAAATTAATTCTACCATTTTAATGAAGAAATCCCTTATATACCAATTGATTTGACTTTTTGACCTCAAAGATTTGTATTTTTCCTGCTGCCATATATGCTAGAAGGGCTAGTAAGAGCATAACCCATTGGGGCATTATTTCATTTCATGATACCCGGGGTGCAATTGGCAACTTCCCTAACCTGTACTACTGACATTTATTTATGCCCCATGCTTGTTTCCCAATAATACAAAATTTCTGCACTATATCCTGTGTATCAGTGTCTGCTGGATCCCTGATCCCAGTACTACAAAGGGAAAGCTAAAAGCCCTCATGGAATCTAACCACAGTGTTCTAGCAACATCAGTGGATTTGGAGTGACAGGTCCCAGCTTTTCCATTTTCTACTCTTCTCACATTGGGCAACTAACTCTCTTCACTTCCCAGAGCCTCAATTTCCTCCTTTATAAGAGAGAGTTAGACCAGATATGATCTTAAAGTCCTTTCCATCTATAAAGCCAATACTATTCTTTCCACACACATCACCATCTGAACAAAGATTCAGGTAGCTCTCTAAGAAAGTCAAATGATGTTCTTGCAGTGAAGAATTGGTACACACTTGCATAATTTCATATCTGTACCATAAATGAGAAAAGCAGAGCCATAACTAGGATAGTTGACTGAGTGATCTTGGACAAATTAATTACCTCCCCTGAGTCTCAGTTTGTAAAATGAGTGGGATAGACTAAATAATCTCTGAGGTCCCTTCCACTTCTAGATTTATATAATAGAGAAGAAGCGGTGTGTATATGATATGAGGATAGGATGCCTGGAGCTTGGGATCAAATAGCCAAACTTAGAAGGTACTGAAAAAAAGTCTGGAAACATATTGCTTTCCTGCCTTGTACCCAGTGGCTTCACCCTAATTAAGCTGTCCTTTTCCTATCTGAAGTGAAAATTTCCAGTTATAGTTCTGGAGAAAGGGGGAAAGACTCTTGGAAACTGATATGGCTTTTCAGAAATAGCTTTCCTTCCTAAATTCCCAAAGTAATGGGATATGAGGAAGCTCATGGAGGCAAAGCATCAAATTTCCTTCCACAAGCAAATAAATTACTAAGCATCAACTGGATTTTTTAGGTCATGAGGCCCTAATCCTAATTCTAATCCTCCATCATCAGTTCCAGGACTATTTTAAGCTTTTTAGAGCAAGGAAAGTGAACGTCATGATTTTAAGGCTAAATAATACTTGTGGCACTCACCGTCAAAGATAAAATATTTCATTAAGCCAATGTCTATAAGGCTTAGAGTTCTTTCTCTAATTCTGGAATCTGATTTGTGCCAATAAAAAAGGTGACCTCCCTTGTTCCAGAGGTTGAATGAGATGAGCTCTGTCTTTCTGAGAAGAGATGGAGTCAAAATGCTAGTTCTTCAAGTCTGAGAGAAAAGAATGAGTGGAGAAAGAAAATCAAAAGGAGATTCTTGTGCTGTGGATTTGAAGTCGGAGGATCTGAGGCTAGCTACCATATCTGCTACTTGTCAGCTGCATGTCCTTCTTTGTTCCATATCCTCCTCTGGTAAAGAGAAAGGTTGGACTGGATCACCTTTAAGGTCCTTACCAACTCTAAATCATCTGATACTCTGAATGCATGGAAGCAGTCTATGTGGACCAACAATAATTGTGATGGATGTGACCTTGATCTCTTTAGAAGGGGGTGTGTGTGTGTGTGTGTGTGTGTGTTTCTGTATAAAGTACAATGCCCTTTGCCTGATTGTGTGTTCATTTTTGGAGGGAGCAGGAATGACTTAGAAAGGGAGAGGGAGGGGAATCTCAGGGAATACAGAGAGAGATTCATGCGTCATCCCAAGAGGAACCTACCCAGGGCCAGAAGCAAGTGTCCTGCTAAAACTGACCCAGTCATCAGGCTCTCAGAAGCCTTCCCTCCCCAGGACTTCTGAATACCCCCCTTTGTCCACACCTGAGGTATTTCTTTCTTTGGCATTCAGTGAATCAGGACAGTTATTATCAGATGCCCAGCGGGCCTGGCTTAAGGAAAACAAGAGAAATGACTCAGAAGTGTGGGCAGCACTGACGAATGGCCATACTTTTGCCAGCCCAGCATAGGTGAGAGAAAGGGCTCAAACCAATATCCTCCCAAGAACTAAATCTTTTTTTTTTTTTAATTTAATAGCCTTTTATTTACAGGATATATACATGGGTAACTTTACAGCATTAACAATTGCCAAACCTCTTGTTCCAATTTTTCACCTCTTACCCCCCACCCCTCCCTAGATGGCAGGATGACCAGTAGATGTTAAATATATTAAAATATAAATTAGATACACAATAAGTATACCTGACCAAAACGTTATTTTGCTGTAGAAAAAGAATCAGACTCTGAAATATTGTACAATTAGCTTGTGAAGGAAATCAAAAATGCAGGTGTGCATAAATATAGGGATTAGAATTCAATGTAATGGTTTTAGTCATCTCCCAGAGTTCTTTTTCTGGGCATAGCTAGTTCAGTTCATTACTGCTCCATTAGAAATGATTTGGTTGATCTCGTTGCTGAGGATGGCCTGGTCCATCAGAACTGGTCATCATATAGTATTGTTGTTGAAGTATATAATGATCTCTGGTCCTGCTCATTCACTCAGCATCAGTTCAGTAAGTCTCTCAGGCCTTTCTGAAATTATCCTGTTGGTCATTTCTTACAGAACAGTAATATTCCATAATATTCATATACCACAATTTATTCAGCCATTCTCCAACTGATGGACATCCATTCAGTTTCAGTTTTAGCCACTACATAAGGGCTGCCACAAACATTCGTGCACATACAGGTCCCTTTCCTTCTTTATAATCTCTTTGGGATATAATCCCAGTAGTAACACTGCTGGATCAAAGGGTATGCACAGTTTGATAACTTTTTGAGCATAGTTCCAAACTGCTCTCCAAAATGGTTGGATTAGTTCACAACTCACCAACAATGCATCAATGTCCCAGTTTTCTCATCCTCCAACAATCATCATTATTTTTCCTGTCATCTTAGCCAATCGACAGGTGTGTAGGTGTATCTTAGAGTTGTCTTAATTTGCATTTCTCTGATTAATAATGACTTGGAGCATCTTTTCATATGACTAGAAATAGTTTCAATGTCTTCATCTGAGAATTGTCTGTTCATATCCTTTGACCATTTTCAATTGGAGAATGGCGATTTTTATAAATTAGAGTTAATTCTCTATATATTTTTGGAAATAGAGGCCTTTATCAGAACCTTTGACTGTAAAATATTTTTCCCAGTTATTGCTTCCCTTCTAATCTTGTCTGCATTAGTTTTGTTTGTACAAAACTTTTCAGTTTGAGTATAATCGAAATTTTTCTATTTTGTGATCAGTATGATCTCTAGTTCTGCTTTGGTCATAAGACCTTCCCCTTCCACAGGTCTGAGAGTAAACTATCCTGTGTTCCTCTAATTTATTAATAATTTCATTCTTTATGCCTGGGTCCTTGAACCCATTTGACCTTATCTTGGTGTCTCGGCGTTAAGTATGGATCAATGCCTAGTTTCTGCCATATGTTTCCAATTTTCCCACAATTTTTATCAAACAGTAAGTTCTTATCCCAAAAGCTGGGATCTTTGGGTTTATCAAAGACTAGGTTGCTATATTTGTTGACTGTTTTATCCTTGACCTAATCTATTCCACTGATCAACTAATCTGTTCCTTAGCCAATACCAAATAGTTTTGGTAACTGCTGCTCTATAATATAATTTTAGATCTGGTACAGCTAAGCCACCATCATTTGATTTTTTTCATTAATTCCCTTGAAATTCTTGACCTTTTGTTTTCCATATGAACTTTGTTGTTATTTTTCTAGGTCATTAAAATAGTTTTTTGGGAGTCTGATTGGTATAGCGCTAAATAAATAGATTAGTTTAGGTAATATTGTCATCTTTATTATATTTGCTCGCCCTATCAAGAGCATTTAATATTTTCAATTGGTTAGATCAGACTTAATTTGTGTGAAAAGTGGTCTGTAATTTTGCTCATAAAGTTTCTGATTTTCCCTTGGCAATAGATTCTAAATATTTATATTATCAGTAGTTACTTTAAATGGAATTTCTCTTTGCAACTCTGACTGTTGAATTTGTTAGTGATATATAAGAATGCTGATGACTTATGTGGGTTAATTTTAAAACCAACAACTTTGCTAAAGTTGTGGATTATTTCTAATAACTTTTTAGTAGAATCTCTGGGGTTCTCTAAGTATACCATCATGTCATCGGCAAAGGAGTGATAATTGGCTTCCTCATTGCCTATTCTTATTCCTTTAATCTCTTTCTCAGCTCTTATTGCTATAGCTAGCATTTCTAATACAATATTAAATAGTAGCGGTGATAGTGGGCAGCCTTGTTTCCTCCAGATCTTATTGGGAATGGTTGCAGTTTGTCTCCATTACATATGATGCTTACTGATGGTTTTAAATAGATGCTGCTGATTATTTTAAGGGAAAGTCCATTTATTCCTATACTCTCAAGTGTTTTTAATAGGAATGGATGTTGGATTTTATCAAATGCTTTTCTGCATCTATTGAGATGATCATATGGTTTTGTTAATTTGGTTATTAACATGGCCAATTATATTGATAGTTTTCCTAATATTGACCAGCCCTGCATTCTGGTATAAATCCTACTTGATCATAGTGTATTATCTTGGAGATGATTTTCTTAGTCTTTTTGCTAATATCTTATTTAAGATTTTAGCATCAATATTCATTAGGGAGATTGGTCTATAATTTTCTTTCTCTGTTTTCAGCCTACCTGGTTTAGGTATCAATTACCATGTCTGTGTCATAGAAGGAATTTGGTAGGACTCCTTCATTCCCTATTTTATCAAATAATTTATATAGCATTGGGCCAATTGTTCTTTAAATTTTGGTAAAATTCACATGTAAATCCATCTGGTCCTGAGTTTTTCTTAGGGAGTTGTTTAATTGCCTGTTCTATTTCTTTTTCTGAAATGGGACTATTCAACAATTACTTCCTCCTCTGTTAGTCTAGGAAGTCTGTATTTTGGAGGTAGATCATCCATTTCACTTAGGTTATCAAATTTATTGGCATAAGTTGAGCAAAATAACTCTTTATTATTTCTCTAATTTCCTCTTCATTGGTGGAAGTTCTCCTTTTCATTTTAAGACTACTAATTTCATTTTCCTCCCTCCTTTTTCTAATCAGATTTACCAAAGGCTTATCTATTTTATTGGCTTTTTCATAGAACCAACTCTTAGTTTTATTAATTAGTTCAATAGTTTTTTACTTTCAATATTTTTAATTTCTCCTTTTAATTTTAAATTTAATTTAGTATTTGATTGGGGTTTTTAATTTGGTCTTTTTTAGTTTTTTTAGTTGCAAGCCCAATTCATTAATCTTTTCTTTCTCTGTTTTATTCAAGTAAGCCTCTAAGGATATAAAATTCCCTCTTATTACCGCTTTGGCTGCATCCACAATTTTGGTATGATGTCTCATCATTGTCATTATCTTAGTGAAATTATTAATTGTATCTATAATTTGCTGCTTCACCCAATCATTCTTTAAGATGAGACTGTTTAGTTTCCAATTACTTTTTGGTCTATTTCCCCTAACTTTTTGTTGAATGTAGTTTTATTGCATCATGATCTGAAAGAAAGCATTTACTATTTCTGCTTTCTTGCATTTAATTTAGGTCTTTATGTCCTATATGGTCAATTTTGAATGGTTCCATGAACTGCTGAGAAGAAAGTATATTCCTTCTATCTCCATTCAATTTCTCCAAGATCTAACATACCTAATTTTTCTAATATTCTATTTACTTCTTTAATTTCTTTCTTATTTGTTTTGTGGTTTGATTTGTCTAATTCTGAGTGCAAGGTTGGGATCTCCTACTATTACAGTTTTGTTGTCTATTTCTTCTTCAATCTCTTAGCCTCCTTTAGGAGTTGAGTGCCATACCACTTCTGCATATATGTTTATATTGATATTGCTTCGTTGTTTATGCTACCCTTTGGGATGTAGTTTCCTTCCTTATCTCTTTTAATTAGATCAATTTTTTACTTTTGCTTGATCTGATATAAGGATGGCTACCCCTGCTTTTTTGACTTCACCTGAAGCATAATAGATTTTGCTCCAGCCTTTTACCTTTACTCTATATGTATCCCCTGCTTTAAATGTGTTTCTTGTAAACAACATATTGTAGGGTTCTGACTTTGATCCAGTCTGCTATCTGCCTCCTCTTTATGGGAGTTCATCCCATTCACATTTATGGTTAGAATTACTAAATCTGTATTTCCTGCCATCCTAATAACCCCAGATTGTCTTTACTTGTTCTTGCCTCCCCAACCCTCTTTCCCCTTTTAAACTTATGTACCCCTCTTGTATCACGATACTTATCCTCTTTATAATCCCTCCCTCCCCCACTTTGAGTCTTTCCCCTTCCTTCCCTTATTACTCTTTCTTTTCCCTTTTCCTCTCCCCCGTTTTTAATGAGGCGAGAGAATTTTCTCTAAAACAAATGTCAATTATTTTTTCTTTGAGCCAACTCTGATGAGAGTAAGATTCACACAATGTTCCTCCCCCTCTCTAAATTCCCTCAGATATGATAAGTTTCCTTAGCCTCTTTGCCATACTTTTGCCAGCCCAGCATAGGTGAGAGAAAGGGCTCAAACCAATATCCTCCCAAGAATTAAATCTTGGAAAAATTGGAGGGCTTAGCTTAAGAGGCAGTGACAAAAAAGCATGAGATGTGAAACCCAAACACAGCTTAAGTCCTGATGTTGCCACTTTTAAGCTGGAGGATCTTGGGCAAGGTTCTGAATTATTTAGGACCTCAGTTTCCTCATGGAGAAAATAGAGGGGTTTAGACTAGAGAAAACTCCTCCAAGTTCCAAGATTCCCGGTTTTAAAATGGTTCTTCCAACTCTGGCATTTGAATTCTAGGGTCCATTCTAGTTCTGACATTCAGCGATTAAGATCCCTTCTTTTTCTGACATCCTGTGTTTTAAGTCCCAGCTCTGACTTTCTATGTTTTAAATCCCCTCCTATCTCTGACATTTTGTGTTCTAAGGGCCCTCTCCTCTCTGACATTATGTGTTTCAAGGCCCTTCCTAGCTCTCATATTTCATGTTCTAAGATCCCTCCCAAATCTGATATTCTGTATTTTAAGACCTTCCCAGCTCTAACATGCCATGTTTTCTGGGACCTTTCAGCTCTAAAAGCTTCTGATCTAAAGGTCCTCCCTCTGCTGCTTTTCTTTCCAAATCTAGCATCCTTTTGGCCTCTAGTTTGAATATCATTCCAGTAAACAAGAAGCCATAAACCCTCATGTCTGTGACTGGTGAACTTAACAGTTGGTGTCTCATGCTAATGAGCTTAAGATCATCATGGATTCCTTCCTCATGCAAAATTCCTACAACTAACTCTATTCCCCAAACACAGGCCATGCCCCTCTGGCCATTTGCATGCCTTTTGTCACAGGTAGTGAGATGGCAATGTGCAAAGAGTTACAGACCAATTGGATGCCCTGATTGTGGATGCTATCAGAGAAGCTTGTACAGAGTCACACAGAGAGTAAATGGCAGAGGTGAGATTTGAACTCCATGTTTCCTGACTCTGGGTCCAGGTCCATCTCCACTGTACTGATGAGCTTCCTCTATTACTGGGGCAACTCTGTGGCCCAGCAAGTGGGTGGAGTGAGAATTCACTGAGATAGCAAATATAAAGGACTTTGCAAACTTTAAAATGCTTTGCAAGAGTAGATTATTATCAGTAATGTGCTGGTAAAAAGTTAACAACTGGTTCTTCAGGAAAAAAATGTCCATACATCATGGTTTCAGATTTGATGCATTATTAATATTTTCTCCATCACTTCCTTATATGTAGACACTTAACAAAATAATAAATTAAGTCTTTCATTTGCAGCATTTACCTATTTCCAAGTACGTGTAAATGCTTATTCTGAAATTTTAATTAGTAAGTTTTTGAGAGCTGAGCTGATCTGGCTCCAGCAGTGGACTGGTTATTATTTTAAGTCACTCATTCCCCAAGTATTATGCTCTATACAGGACCCTATGGTGAATATAATTCACTTCAGCAAACATTTCTTAAATGCTTACTGTGCACATTGCATAGTCTCCACCAGAATCTAGTTGAGGAAAATTCAGGAGTGGCCGAATTTAGTTTAACAGGATTCCATAAAAATTCATGAATCAGAATAGGATTAAACCCCTGCTGTGCATCCTGCATGGAGAGTTATTTCCCTTCTCTGGGGGACCTCAATGTACTCTTCTCCTCAATAGGACAGATTTAGATTTAAAAGCTTTAATGTTTATCTGGTCCATTTTACAGATGAGAAAAGTGAAGCAATTTTATGTGTGAGCAGAGGTGAGATTGGAACTCAAACACTCTAACTTAAAAGTCATTTGATCTGCTTCAGTGTACTGTACGTGGAACACACTGGGGTTTTTTCCCAATGTAGCTCGATATAGGGAGGTCAAGTCAGGAAATCTTTTTTTAAGCTATTACTATGTGCCAGGAACTGGTATTAAGCATTGGAAATTCAAATAGATGCATAAAGAAAGACAGTCTCCCCTCAGAAATCACAGTTTCTTTTTTTTAAATTTTATTTAATATTTTATTTTTCTCCAATTACACATAAAAACAATTTTCACTTTTTTTGTTAATTTTGAGTGAATTTCAAATTCTCTTTCTCTCTTTCCCATCTCGTTGAGAAGACAAGCTGTTTGCTATAGGTTATATACATGCAAAACACATTTCCACAGAAGTCGTTCTGTGAAAGAAAACACAGACAAATAAAAGTAAAGAAAAACTATCATTGGTCTATATTCAGACTACCACTTCTTTCTCTGGAGTTGCTCAGCACCTAAGTCCAAAGGAATTATCCTGAGTCATTATGTTGCTTAGGAGAGGTAAGTTATTCATAGTAGATCAGCTCACAATGTTACTGTTGCTATGTAACATGTTCTCTGGGTTCTGCTCATTTCACTTTGTATCAGTTCACAAAAGTCTTTCTTTTTTTTTCCTGAGAGCATCCTACTCATTTCTTAAAGTACAATAATATTCTATCACAATCATATACAGCAACTTGTTCAGCCATTCCCCAGTTAATAGACATCCCTTCAATTTCCAAAACTTTATTACCACAAAAAGAGCTGCTATAAATAGTTTTGTGCACATAGGTCCTTTTCCCTTTTTTAAATGTCTTTGGGTTATAGTGGGTTTTATTTGATCAAAGGATATACATGGTTTTATAGCTCTTTGGGCACAGTTCCAAATTAGGGAGCATAGTTTCTAATGGAATAAAACAATAATTAAAAAGAGAAGAAAAGAGAGAAAGGGGGAAGGTGCAGAAAGGAGATTGATGTCTGAAGAGCCAGGAGTGAAGCCTGGAAAGAATTGAGGATATTACTGCATGGAACATTTTCCTTAAAATTGAGTTTCTCCAGCCAATCAGGTGACCCTCCAGGATCAGAAGCCTAAGAACAGAAACAGAACAGAGAGAGTATTAGATTTGGACTCAGAGAGTCTTTTGGGGGCCCCCTGTTTCTGCTACTTGCTGCTATATGACTTTAGGTCATTCACTTATTCCTCTCTGAGCCTCAGTTTCCTCCTTTGTAAATGGAAGCATTCAGATGAGATCAGCATCTCAACATGGTACAATGGAAAGAGAATTGTTTCTGAACCCAAAGAACTGGGGTCCTGCCTGTGTGAGTTTAGACAAATCACCTAACCTTCCTGCCAGTTTCTTCATCTGTAAAATGAGAAGGTTGGACCTTTTGGCCTCCTCTGTGTCTTCCAGCTCTAGATCTCTTCTCCCATGATGATTAGCATAGTCCTTCAACACTGTTGGGGGGGGGGGGCAGGGAAAAGCTCTAAAACTGGACTCTGGTGACAACTGGGTATTGATATGAGAACAGGCTTCCTCACTCAACTTGAGATTCACTTAAGATCTGGGGACTCAGGACTTTACAGGGGTGACATAGTTACTGGTCCCATAGAAAGATGAGAGCTCTGGATTTCAGAGAGAGGAAAAGAAAACCTTACCCAGAAGACACAGCAGTTCCCATGATGTGCTTTAAACAGAATTCTGGAATTTCTGACCTAGAAGTTTGTGTTTACTCCTGAGAAGGGGGAAAGGGGAGGACAGAGCAGCAGTATCAACCATCCCAGCCGCTTCTAATAAACAATGTCAGAAGCCAGATGTTCCCAGAAACTAACACATCCCCAGTGAAAACCAGGGAGAATCATTAAAAGGTTCCCTCACTCATTTATTCTTTAAAATTCCTCATTTATTCATATTAAATAGATTATGTTGATATTTTTATTTTCCCTTATGTCTCTCTCCATCCCCCTGAGAACTAACCCTTGCAACAAAGAATTTTTTAAGAGGAAGAAAAGGAAGAAAAACTAATCAAAACATTGGAAAAAAAGATATTATATGCAATTTTGTGTACCAGTGAACCTTACGAGAGCTCACACATACATATACACACATCCTTCTATGAACTCTTATTTCAAAATGGAGGGGAAGTGTCGTATCTTTCCTTAGGAAGGAAGTATTAAGCACCTGCTATGAGCCAGGCAATGTGCTAAGGGTTTTACAAATATTATCTCATTTTAATGAGTGACTTGAAAAGTTGGTGCTATTATTATCCCCATTTTACAGATAAGGAAGTTGAGGGAAGTAATAGTTAAGTGGTTTGCTCATACAGCTAATGAATGTCTGAGGCTACATTTGATCTCAATATTCCTGATTCCAGGACCAGCAATCTGTGCACTGTGACTAGTTGCTTACTTGGGGTCATGTGAGTTCTTTATAAAAATGAAAATAATATCTTATGAAAATAACATTTATTGTCATCTGTTTCATAGTGGCTCCTTGCATTGACATTGCTATGGTCAGCATAGATTGTTCTCTTCATTCTGCTTCCTTCCCTCAGCATCAGTTCACACAAATCTTCCCATACCACTCGGTTTTCATTAGGTTCAAAATTTCTGACAGAGTGGTACTATTCTATTCCATCCATATGCTTCAATTCATTTAGCCATTGCCCAGCCTACTTTGTTTCCCAGTTATATAGGGGATTTCTTTTATGTATGACTTGGCCTAGATGATGCTCAAAGTCCCTTCTAACTCTAAAATTCTGTGATTCTTCCAATCTTCCTAGGCTTCAGTTTAATAATAATAATTTTTGTTGTTGTTTAATCATTTCCATCATGTCCAGTTCTTCGTGACCCTATTTGGGGTGCTCTTTGCAAAGATTCTGAGGCCATTTACCATTTCCTTCTCCAGCTCTTTTCATAGATGAGGAAACCAAGGTAGGCAGGGTGAAGTGACTTGCCCAGAGTCACACTGCTGGTAAATATCTGAGGCTGAATTTGAACTCAGATCTTCCTGATTCCATACCCAGTACTCTATCCACTGTACCACCTAGTTTCCCTGAAAGATATAAGGCTATCTGGTAGTTAAAATCACAGCCCTACTCTCTCAGATCTGTGCTCTGAGACTGTCTCATCTTTTTAATAAAATTAATAATATTAATTAAAACTAATAATTAATAATTTAAAATTTTTAATATTTAATAATTAAAATAATTTAAAATAATTTAATATTAATTAATAATTTAATATTAAAAATAATAATTAATTAAAATTAAAATAATAATTTTAATAAAATTAAAATCTCATCTCTTTCTCCTTAAATCCATTTCTCATTAGGGCACTCAATAAAAATGTAAAAATCAAATATTATTTTCACTCTGGACCTCCTTTTTAACCACTTCATTTGGGCCACATCCTTGGGCTGGCCCTTGAAGGCCCCCCCAAAATTTTCAGATCAATCCCACACAAGCTATTTTTGTTCTTTAAAAAGCCGTTCTTTGTTCTCCTTTGCTTTACAGAATTCTAGGCATTCCCAGGTCTTATTACTCTCTCAGGATAATCACCCAGTTTCAAAAATTTAGGAGGCATGCCAGGTCCTTCTCTGCATTTCTTGCTTCTCTGGAAACTCTTAATTCTTGAAAAAACAAAGTGTATCTTCATCAAGCCGGCAACTTGGAGAATAAGTTGAAGAATCAGTCTTCCAGGAGGCTTAGAAAGTGACTTCTAGTATTAGCTGTAAACAGACTGTGAGGTTCCTAAGTAATACTGCACTATGGCTCTTCCCTGCCCCCAGGAATCTCTTTAAAAGAGAAACCCAAAGGGGAGCTTGGCTGTGGCTGTAATTCAGAGGAATTATATTAGACAGAATTTGACCTTGTTGCTACTGTCATTTCTTCCTCCACACTGGTATATTCGTGCATGTACAATAGGGTATGGGGAGGAAGAAGCGGAAGGACAAATACCTGTGCAAGTTGGCTGTGGTGAGGCACTCCCATAATCCAGCTCTCAAGGAAGCTGAGGCTGATGGATTGCTTGAGCTTGGGAGTTTTGAGCCTCAGTAGACTTAAAGTCAATTGGGTGTCTATATTGAGTTCTCCATCAATTGGGAAGTTTAGCCAAAAGAGGTCCAGTGAGCAGTGGTTACACTTCTGCTCCCTTCCCTCCCTTCCTCCACTCATCTCCATGAGATAGGATGACCCTGTTTGAAAAAAAAACAAACCCAAAAAACAAAGAAATTAAAAATTCTGTGTACAAATGTTTAAAAGTTCCTAGCATTCACACACTAACTTAGGCAGGAATGTACTCTCCAAAGACCAATCCACTACCATTCTTTTTTTCTACTCCGTAATACTTGTGCTCAATACACACATACATATATACACATATATGTAAACACATCTTTATGTGTATATATATACATATATGTATATATATAAATAATACTAAATATATTCCATTTACTGATATCCTGGAAAATCCCATCTCTATCCCCAAGTCCTGTGGCACTGCAACAAATCAGTCCCACAATGGAAAAAACCTGGGGTGGGAGAGAGTACAGAATCTTCCACAGCAAGCAGAATACTTGTTTCTTTCTTCTTCTTTCAAGTCAGCAGCAAGCTACTCTCCTGAAATATCCCATCCTGGGGAAAAGGCTTGGATCCTAGCATACCTTAATATCAGAAATTATCCATTACCTCATTCCATTTACTCTCTGACTAGAGGCTTGACCCCTTCCCCCTTCCTCACCCTTATTGAGCCATTTATTCTATTGACAGGCAGAGACATCTCCTACAGTACATAGGCCAAACTTTTACACTACCTCTAAGTTTAATAAATGCCCCAAAAGAAATAAGAATGGGGGACATGACATTTCATTTCCTTTCACATTCTAACCATCTTTGCTATTCATAAACTCTCTGGACCTTAGAATATAGAATAGACTAACAAAACCCAAAGGGATAGAGAAAATTTAACTCATTCCCATGAGAATCCAAGTACTATAGCAAGAAAAAATCCTCCATTGAGAGTCAGAAGATATAGCTTCTAGTGCTAGTTCTGATACTAAATAACTGTATGATCGATAACAAATCTCTTCCCCTTTCTGGAATTTGGTTTCCATATCCATAAAATGTTGGGATTTCAACTAAAAATATTTTGTTAAGCTCCTCTCAAATCTTGGTATGATGTCAAGTTAATTTTCTAAGCTTTAAGATCTAGAGCCTCCAGATATATTCTAAAGAAAGCAAACAAATTCATTTTAAGATATTGAGTTTCTTTTTGCTTTCTATATCTGACAGCAATTCTTATGTCTTATAGTAGTGGTTCTCAAACTTTTTGGTTTCAAGACCCTTTTATAATCTTGAAAATTCTTGCTGATTCCCCAAGGAGCTTTTGTCTGTGCAGGGTGTGTCTCTAGAGACTTGCCATATTGGTATCTTAGTGTTTGCATGAAAAAGCATATTGACATTTTAGGGAAATAGCTTTAATCTTGAAACCCCCTTGAAAGGGTTTCAAGGACCCCCAGAGGATCCTCAAGACATCCACATTTTGAGAACTACTGTTTTGCAGGTAGCCAGCTGCAATGGGGTCATTCTGTCCAGCCTGTAGTTCCTTCATGAACCACCAGGTGGGGAAGTGAGACATCACTCATGCCAAGTAAGAAATCGGCAGCCAGGGCCCTGTCTCGAGAGTTTTCTACAAGGCAGTGTCCCTCTTAATCTCTGCCTGAATTCTCAGATTCACATCACTTAATTTAGTGATGAATAAATAATAATGTTTATTAGAAGTTATTTAGTAGGTAATTAAAAACAAGATTCCAAGAGACTTCTGACCTTCAAAGTTAATTTCAGTCCAACTCTAAGCACATTTCACCTTAGATTTAAAGGGGAATTTTAGAAAAATGACCATCAGAATGAGGAAGGTCCTTAGAACCCAGAATGGCAAGAGCTGGGAGAGTAGGACACACAATAGCAGAGCTGGGAGGATATTTTATTATTAAGGCTTTTTATTTTCAAAACATTTGCATAGATAATTTTCTACATTCACCCGTGCAAAACCCTGTGTTCCAAATTTTTTATCTCCCTCCCTTTCTCCCCCTTCTTCCCCCAGATGGCAAGTAATCTAATACATGTTAAACATGTGCAATTTTTATACATATTTCCATAATTCAGATCAAAAAGGAAAAAAATATGAGAAAGAAAAAAAAAGCAAGTAAATAACAAAAGAATAAAAATAATATGTTGTGATCCACATCCAGTTCCCACAGTTCTCTTTCTGGGTCCATCAGATGGCTTTCTCCATCACAAGAACTTTGGAAGTGGCCTGAATCATTTCATTGTTGAAAAGAGTCACATCCATCAGAATTGATCATCGTATAATCTTGCTGTTGCTGTGTACAGTGTTCCTTTGGTTCAACTCACTTCATTTAGCATCAGTTCATGAAAGTCTCTCCAGGCCTCTCTAAAATCAGCCTGCTCATCATTTCTTACAGAACAATAATATTCCATAACATTCATAGACCATAATTTATTCAGCCATTCCCCAATTGATGGGCATCCATTCAATTTCCAGTTTCTTGCCACTACAAAAAGGGTTGCCACAAACATTTTTGCACATGTGGGTCCATTTCAGGAGAGAGTCTAAGAATAACAGAATAACAGAGCTGCAGGGCTCTTAGAACACAGAATGTCAGAGCTAGGAGGGCTTCTAGAACAGAATATCAGAGCTATAAGGAGCTTTAGAGAATGTCAGAACTGGGAGGGACTTTAGAATAAAGAGAATATAGGAGCAGGGAAGGTCCTAAATTTCAAAATTGGAAGATCTTTAGAACACAGGATGTCAGAACTGGGAGAGGTCTTACAATACAGATTGTTGAGCTGGGAGAGCCTTTAAAACACACAATAGCAGAATCAGAGAGAACATACAATGGCAGAACTGGGAGAGTCCTTATGTAATGTTCTCTCTAAAATGTAATGTTCTCTGTTGAGGTTTTCTTGAAGTCTCTGGAGGCAGCCTTTGTTTCAGTTCCATAATCACCACACAAGTAGTCAGTGGTTAAAGTCCAAATCCTTTATTATCTCTTTCAAAGTCTTGTCTCCTTCACTTAGGGCTTGGCTAGTTTTCTTAAAGGCCTATCTCTTTCCTTCCTAGAGCTTGAACTCCTGCTGCCAGTCCTTTGCCTTCCTCTGCTTCTCGAATGAATCCTGGCTAAGGCTCCTAGCTTATTGCCCCACACTGAGTATATACCAGTCATTATATCACTAGAAAACCATTATTTATTGTAGGATTAAATCAATGCTAACCTAGATCTAACCATTGTCTCCTCGATTTCACTCAGTACCTTGTAAGCAGTCTTTGTTTCAAGTTCTGGCCCATAACATCCTTAGACCACACAATGGCAGAGTTGGGAGGGTCCCTAGAATATAAGATGTCAACACTGGGAAAGAACTAACAGGGGTTAAGAACCCTCAAATCTACAAAACTTCTAAATCTAATGACTCTGATAGACTTCAGAAGATCCATGAACTTGAATGGGAAACATTAAATCTTTATTTTCATTAATCTTGGATTTCCTTGATAATTCTATCTTAATTTTGTGTAAGCACTTAAAAATATCCTTCTGAAAAGTACTTCATAGCTTTCACCAGATTGTCAAAAAGGGTCCATGAGACAAAAAAGATAAAGAACACCAATTTAATCCAACTCCCTTCCATCAATAGAAAAGGAAAATAATATTCAAGTGGAAAAGTAACTTGACCTAAAGTCAACCCTCTAAGCAAAGCTAGGATTCAAACCTAGGTTTCCTGATTCTTAGATTTAAGCTCTGCCCACTATACTCAGCCACCCACCAACTCCATACTTCTGGAGCCAAAAAGGAAAGCAAGTTAGGATTCCTGAATGCAAATAAAGGACTCTGGATTTATAATCAGAGAATCATAGTTTCAGTTAGATAGGACCTCAAAGGAAATGTACTCAAAATCCTATGGGAACCAAATTTTTCCCCATAACCAACTGACCCCCCAGAGCTTGTTTGAAGATGCCTGAAAAAGGAGATGGAAGCCTTCAACCTCTGGGTCAGCCCATTCCACACTGGGATAGTCCTTGATGAAAGTTTTTCCTCATGTCAAGCCTAATGGAGCCCTTTGCAACTTCTTGCAAAACTAGGAATCCAGTAGCTCCTGGTTCTGCCCTCTTGGTCTGATCAGAATAAGGCTAATCCAATCACCTACTTATTAAGCACCTACTATGTGCCAGGCACAACAAAGTGATGCTATAATGCACAGAGCACTAGACTTAACTCAAGAAGACCTGAGTTTACTTAGTGGCTGTATGACCCTGAGCAAGTCACTTCACCCTGTTTATCTCAGTTTCCTCATCTGTAAAAGAATTGAAAAAAGAAATAGCAAACATCTCCAGTATCTTTGCCAAGAAAACCCTAAATGGGGTCAAAAGAATCAGACAGGACTGAAACAATTGAATGCAACATGTATCAGGCACTGTGCAAACTAAGTGATAGGGTTGCAAAAAGAGGCAAAAGGCTGTCTCTGCCCTCAAACAGTTCACAATCTAATGATAATTCTTCCAACCAAAAGACTTTCAAATATTTTGCCAACTGTCACATCTTTATTTCCTTTAGTTGATCTTTGGATAGTATGATCTCAAGGCTCTTCAGCATCCTGGTCATCCTTTCTGTCAAGTCATTACAGCTTTACCAATCAATGTTTAAAAATCAACCACATTTACAAAATGTGGTCACAGAACTGCTCTCAATATTTCAGATCACGTCTGACCAGGGCAGAATCCAGAGAGAGTAATACTTCCCTGGGAGATGTGAGGCCTCTCTTAATAATTACAGTAGCTTTTTTTAACTTCCATGCCATACTATTGACTCATATTAAATTTGTAATCCTTGTTCTCTGTCCTTCTCCACCTCAGATCCTTGCCAGATCATGAGCCCAGAACTGGCTGTAATCTTCTCTCTTCCCTTTGGTGAACTCATTCAACTTCAACTCCACCCTGGATTCCCTTTTCCTTCTTTCCTATCATTGATCAACCACCATGACAGCTGAATGAAGCTGGAGAAATTCACCAAACAATAGTGATTGAATATGCTATAAAGATAAATCAATCAATTTCAACTGGATCCTCACTGTGGAAAAGTAAGCTTTCTAACTCCTCCCTAATAAATATGATAGTTTCTACAAAAATAAAAGAAAGTTGGTAGGGGCTTAGGAAGAAAGATAATGAATTCTGCCTTTCCTTCTTTCCACAGATTTCATAGTTGCTCATCGACCCTCAAGTCTTTTGCATGGCACCATTTCCCCTCACTTATTCCTGGAGAACCTTGTATAAAAAACAGGAGACATTCACTGAAAGCTCCCTCTTTCCCCCATCTTCTGTATCTCACATTGCTCAGATATCTTTTCCTTTACTCCAATCTCCAATGATAGGTGGTCTTTCTCTTTGCCAAGACAAACTCCTCTACGTTCACAAGTGATCCCATCTCATCTCAATTTTTCCATCCCCGCTCTCTCTTTTCCTTATCTCTCTTCATTTGGAGCTACTTACAAATTAAAATAAAATGTGCCTTATTTGTTAAAAAACACAACACAACAAAACAAAAATCCCAATCCTCAGTTGATCTCACTTTCCTGGTTAATTATAATCTTATATCTCTCTTCCTATTGTTGGCTTAACTCCTGGAAAAAGCCATCTATGGTAAATGTGTCCTGCCTCCTCTCTTGTTTCTGACCTCTTTATTCCACTAAAACACCTCTCTCCAAAATTCCCAATAGTCTTTTAATTGCCAACTCTAATGACCTTTCTTCAATCCTGATCCTTACCCATTCCACAGACATTGTCATCCATCTTCTTCTCCTTAGTACTCTCTCGTCTCTAAGTTTTCATGATATTTCTCTCTTACTTGTCAACTCTTCCTTTTCAACTGTCTTAGCTGGTTCTTCATGTTAATTGTAGTAGATGTGTCCCTTCCCCCTGCCCCAAGATTTTATCTGGAACCTGTTCTCTGCTCTTTCTATGCTATCTTGTTTGGTGATCTCATCAATTCACATAGTTTCAATTATCATCTCTTTGAAGATAATTCCCAGGTCTATATATTCAGCCCTACTCTTCTTTTGTAGAATCATCTAGAATCAGATATCCACAATTTCAAAATTTCACAACCCCAAGGCAGAATTCATTATCGTCCTAAGCCCCTACCAAATTTTTTTTCTTTTTTTATAGAAACTACCATCTTCCTACTCACTCAGGCTCAAAACCTCAATGTCATTCTTGACTCCTCACTTCATGCATCAGACCCCCATACAATCTGTCATCCAATCTTGTCCTAACTTCACATCTCTCTTTATTTCTCCTTCTTACTTTTTAAAATTTGTTATTTATTTAACTTGTTATTTCTACCCACAATCACATCCCTAATTCAGTCTCTTGCCTGGACTATCCCAATAGCCTTCTGGTTCACTGATCTCATCTATATCTTGTTTATATATAATTGTTTTCTTATTGTCTTCTCCCTTAGACTGTAAACTCCTTGAGGATAGGGACTGTTTCTAATTGTCTTTGTATCTCCAGTGCTTGGTACAGCACTCAGAACATAGTAAAATATTTAGTAAATGTTTAATAACCAACTAATTGGTCTCCCTGCTTTAAATCTCTCCAACTCCAAACCAGATGATTGTCTGAGAGCAGATATGACCTTATCACCCTGTTTTGCTTAGTGACTTTCAAAGGCTCCTTATTATCTCCAGGACCAAGTATAAACTCTTGCTTGACATTTAAAGTTCTTCATAACTTAGCATATCCCTACTTTCTAGGGATATTTCTACTTGGGGATCTAGGGATTTCTACTTTGATCATACCCCCTTCTCTGACTTCTGGCCTCTTTCAAGTTCCTAGAACATGATTCCCTCAACCCAGTCCTTCTGAACTGGTTATAGCCCAAGTCTGAAATACTTTACCCTCTCAACTCTGCTTATTTTCTGTGACTTTTTCAGGATTTAACTCATATTTCACTCCAAGAGGCCTTTACTAGCTACCTCCCCCAACCTCAGCTTCAAATGGCTTCCCCTTTCAGAGTACTTTCCACCTACCAGGTATATATATCTTGTATCTCCTAGTTTACACGTGTCTCCCCCACTAGAATGTAAGTGAGCTCCTTGAGGGCTAACTGACTTTTTGCCTTTCTTTATATCCTCAGTCTTTATCTCTTTGTCTGTTGCATAAATGACTGTTGACTTGTCTATACACTCCAAGATGTTTCTCACATGTATTTCTGTCTTCACCATGCTTCCTTCCACCCAACGTCACATCATGTATTTATGAAGTTGGTATCTTTGAATGCAGACATAAGACTAAATTTAAACTATTTCAATTTTCTAGGAGCAGCTAGGTGGCAAGTAGAGCTGTGATCAGAGCTTCCTGAATTCAAATCTAGTCTCAGACATTTACAAGCTTCCTGACCCCGGGCAAGTCCCCTGTTTACCTCAGTTTCTTCATCTGTAAAATGAGCTGGAGAAGGAAATGGAAAACACTTCAGTTGCCAAGAAAATCCCAAATGGGATCATTAAGAATTAGACAGGAGTGAAGTGACTGAATGCCAACAACATTTGAGTTTCCTCTTATTATATTTGGTCTCATATTCATTATAAGTTTGGCAGTCTCTTTGTGTCCTGTCATCAAATGTTTGTTAATTCTCCCTCATTATCTGCCACAAGTTAAAAAGCTTTCCATTTATGCTTTTATTTAAGTTACTGATTTAAATAAAATAAAAAAAAAACAAAACAGCATAAGGGAACTCTGGCAAGGGATGATCAAAGAAATTAGAAGGTCCCGTCTTCAAATCCCAGCTCTGTACACGACTTACTCTGTTTTTGAGCAAGTCATTGTTTCTTAGTGGGCCTCAGTTTCCCCAAATACAACAAAAAGGAGTTATATTGGTGATCTCTACAGACTCACCTCCCTTCTAAATCCTACAATTCTGTAATTTCAACATCCTCAGCTGATGGCTTGATTTACCTACAGCTAAATTCAATTTCTCCAAAAGGAGTACTTAAAGGAAACCTCACTAATATTTACCTTCTTCCTTGAGGGCCTGGGGGCCCAATTAACCACCTTTCTATAACACCTGGCTGTGAGAAATCAAAAAGGCACTAAGTGAATGCAAAGTATTTTTACGGTCCATTGTTCTAATGGGCAGAAAGAAAATGATAAAAATCCTAATAAGACCAGCTGTGGGACTTTGAAAGAATCTGTCTCGGAAAGAACACAGCTTTTTCCCCCCAAGAACGACCTGATTTAGAGTTGGGGGAGGAGAAGAAATTTAAAATATAAAATATCAAAAATGGAAGAAAGGGACTAAAGAATATGGAATATCAGAGCTCAAAGGGCTATTATTAGAATAAAAGGTGTTCTAGATGGAGGTACTCTAGAATATAGAATGTTAGAACTGAAAGGATATTAAAAATGCATAATGTCAGAGCTGAGAGGGTCTTAGAACACAGAATGTCAAACCTAAGAGGGGCCTTGCAACAGAGAATGTCAGAGCTGGGAGGGACTTTAAGACACAATGTCAGACCTGGGAGAGGGCTTAGAAAATAGATTTTTAGATAGATAAGGAGAGATGGAAAGAGATGGAGAGAGAGGGAGAAGAGAGAGAGAGAGAGAGAGAGAGAGAGAGAGAGAGAGAGAATTAATATATAGAATTTTAGTGATGGGAAGGAAATCAGAGATCCCTCTGTCCATGGATATTTTTATATCCTAGCCCTCTTTGGCAATCTGATAAAACCTATAGACTTTTTCTCAGAATGATATTTTTAAACATCTAAAATAAAATACATGAGATCACAAAACTTATAGGCCTTAGCACAATGCCTGGCAAATAGTAAGTGCTTATAAATGCTTATTGGCTTGACAAAAGAGACCAATCATACTAAAATCTAGTTATCAAATAGTTTTTGTTTGTTTTTTTAAGTTCAAGAACCCTAGATTAAGGACACCTACTCTAGTCCAAAGCTTTTTAAACTATAGGATACTAGCCTATATGGAATCACATAACTAAATGTGGGGGTCACAAAAAATTTGATAATAGTGAAAGATTTCCGAACACAATGAAATGGGGTCAAGTATAAATTTCTCAGGCAAAAATGAGTTGCATTTAGGAAATAGAAAATGGAAATTGGGGAAAGTTTAAGAAGTCCTGCTCTATTCTATCTCCTTCACTTTCTAGAAGAGAAACTGAAGCCTAGAAAGACCAGGGGACTGTGAGAGGGGAGTGGATGGATGTGGAAGAAGGACAGAACTCTCTTATTTCTTACTTCTTCCAGCATCCAGATGGTTTAACCCAAAGACTGAGTTCCCAGTGCAGCTGTTTCCATAGTATGGCCATAGCAAGGCCATAGCAAAGCCTCGGTAGCAAATATTTTGGAGGCCTTTCTCCAGCCCCACAGAGTGGATCCAGGTGGGCTAAAGAATGTTCAGAAATGTTCAGTTGCTGAACCAAAAGCCAGTGCCATGCTCCTGGACCATCTCTCCAGTGGCACAAAAGGGATCCAAACTATTTGAGGCAGAATGGAATCACCATTTTCAAAGAGGCCTTCACACACACTCTTCTTTTGCCTCTGCTTTCTTGACTCATCATCATTTCATATAAATATTTCCATATTTCTTAACAATATTCCAAGTGGCCCTTTCTTATAGAAATGTATAATCAGTCACCTGATCTAATCAACAAACATTAATGAAATACTCATTAAGTGACAGACGGTGTGCTAAGCAATGGGGATACAAATAGAAAGGCAAAATGGTTCCTACCCCTCAAAGATCTCACATTCTAACTAGAGACATAACCTATGTGCAAACACTATGGATTATTTGATATTAGAGATAACTGCAAGTATGTCATATTTTCATGTTTTACAGTGAATCCATGAGAGCAAGCTCTAGAATTTATAGGGTCATAGATCTAAAGTTACAGAGACATGGATCTAGAGTTATGGAGTCATAGAGCTAAAGTTATAAGGTCATGGAGCTAGAATTATGAGGTTATAGATTTTGAGTCACAGGGTTATAGATCTAGAGTTATAGTGTCAAAGAGATAGCATTATAAAGTTGTAGATCTTTAATATAGAGGCATGGATCTAGAATAATGGAGTCAGAACTAAATTTACAGGGTCATGGAACTATAGTATATAGTTGTAGATTTTGAGATAGATCTCAAGTTATAGTATCATGGAGATAGAATTATAAGGTTGTAGATCTTGAATATAGGGATATGGATCTAGAGTCATGGGAGCATGAAGCTAGAGTATATGTTATATAGAGAGAGTTATATATAACTATATAAGAGTTATATAGAGGTAGATCTTGAACTATAGGCTCATGAATCTAGAATTATAGGATTATAGATCTTGAGCTATGTCATGAGTCTAAAGTTATAGGGCCACAGACCTAGCACTTGAGGAACTTCAGAGATCATCTAGTTTGATCCCCTCTATTTTATAGATATTGATAAAGGGAGAAGAAAGAAATAAAGAAAGAAAAAAGAGAGAAAGAAAGAAAGAAAGAAAAAAGAGAGAAAGAAAGAAAGAGAGAGAGAGAAAGAGAGAGAGAAAGAGAGAGAGAGAGAGAGAGAGAGAGAGAGAGAGAGAGAGAGAGAGAGAGAGAGAGAGAGAGGATCAAATGAAATAATCAATTTGTAAGGTGGTGACAGAGAAGGACTTGAACCCACATTCCTCTGACTTTTTAGTGTGTCCTTCCCATTTTACTATGCCATCTACCCATAGAAGACAATGTCTTCTCTAAATTTTGCATCTCTCAGTTCTTAGCACAGGGCTCTGCATACAGCAGGAACTTAAAAATGAACATTGAACAATATGCATTACTTTAAACAAGTCACCTTCTCAGAATCTGAGGAAACTGTCTAAGTCACAAGCAACAGAAAAGGTTCTAACCTGTAAGAGAGAGTTTCCTCACCTGGGAGTAATCAGAATCAGTGAAATCACAGGGCCAGTCCCTTTCCTTGTATATGAACAAGGAGACCTAGATTCAAATCCTGCCTCTGCTTTTTTCTAGTTGTGTGGACTTAGGCAAATCATTTAGCCTTAGTAAGTCTCAGTTTCCTCATCTGTAAGACAGGATGATTGGACTCAATAGTCTCTAAGGTTCTGTCTACCTTTTCACTTTTGATCCTATAAAATCACAGGCATAATACTTAGCCCTTAGATAAATATATCTTACAGGTGCATCATGGATCTGCCACTTACCAGCCGTGTGACCTTGGATAAATTATTCTTCTCCAGGACTCAGTTTCCTTATTTGTAAGTTGAGGGATTTGGACTTGGTATCCTCTTCCATTGCTCCATTTTTATAACTCACCAATCACTGGCTGGGGCCATGATGGAGTCTCCTGACTTAGAATGTTTTCCTCCCTGAGCAATGAACATAAATAGGAAGCAAACCTGTGACCTTAGTCACATAGTTCAATAATCTTATGGTGGATAGTGTCCTAGAGAGACATGCCTTGGTCACATGACTTCACAGCAATCTTGTCACATCAGATCTCCCAAATGGAAAAGCTCAATATTTACACGTGGAGGCAATGAGGCAGAGTGAAACTAGTGTTGGATGTGAAATTTGGAGAAGTAGGTGCAAGTCCCAGCTTTTACATTTAAGAATCATGTGACTTTAAGCAAGTTATTCACTAAAAGCCAGAACTATGATGAGATATTAGGGCTTTATTCCAATCCCAGAAGAGTGAGCCACTGTGCTTTTCCTGTTTCTAGAGAAACAACTAAGCTGAGCACTTAGTTGACAAGATAAATTATAAGTAACCAAATGCTGTACTTTTTCCCCCACCCCACCCCTGTTGGAGCCATACCCCACCTGAGTTCTTCTGGACACTTCCTGCTCAAAAGGAAGCAACCAAATTTTCCTAAGGGAAAGGAAAGTGGTCCCCTAAGTGAGGGGATTAGAAGGGTGGGTGCTAGGAAATTTTCCAGCACTTCTATTAAGGAGCAGCTCTTGCTATTAGTTAAAATGCTACACTTTGAGAACACTTCCTGACACTGGTTTTTTTTGGGCATCCATCATGTATGGTAATAATTGGCTTACTTAACTAGGATGATAGGAAGGTGTAGGATAAGAGAAACACACATATACTCACACTCAGAGACATAGATAGAGAGACAGAGAGACAAAGAGAAGGAAGAAGGAGGAGGAGGAGGAGGGAGGGAGGGGAAACAGACAGAGACAGAAAGGAAGAGAAGGGGAAAAAAAAGAGGAGAAAGAAGGGGAAAAGAAGGGAGGAAAGAAGTGGGGGAAGAGGGAAGGAAAGATAGAGACAGATATTGAATTCTGTCAATAAGTTTCTGTATGACCTAAGTCAAGTCATTGAACTTCTTTCCTCTAGCACTTCTTACTCTATCTCCAAACTTAATTTCCTTGGCTACCAAAATTGCCAGCTATATGTCTGCTTTCAATTCTCTGACCCTGTTTCTTCTTCACTGAAATGGGCACAATCAATTTGCACACCTAAGTCACAAGGCTAGGGCTTCAGCAACTACAGTCAATTCCTTAATAACCATGTCTTAAGTGCTACCATCTGCCAGCTATGACACTATGCTCAAGGGATATAAAGAAAAAAGGAAAGCAGTCCCTGCCATCAAGAAGCTTGCGTTCTAAAGGGGGAGATAAATAGGTAGGTAGATAGACAGATGGATAGATACACATATATATGCACATATACATAGGCATTTTAATATATGCACACTTGTAAAATATACCCAAACATGCATTATAATGTATATATGTATACATATGGGCACATGTGTGTATATATATATATATATATATATATACACATACATATGTATTTGTGTGGACACACTCTTTTGCCCACATGTGTATACAAATATACATATGTAAATATGGTAGGGTTGAATGAGTCTATAGTGGCCATCCCAGGGATTTTGGGACAAGAGCTCTCCTGGAAACTCTCTGGGACCCAGAGACATAGTGACTCCATGTTTGTGCTTTGGGGGATGGCAAATTTCTCAGGCTGCTTCCTGCTACACGGTGGCCTACGGCTGAAATGACCTGGCATTTTGATGAAATCTGGGGGTACCTTTGGTTCTCTCCCTTTTTGTGATGCCAGTAGGGCACTAGGAATTGTGGCAGTTGAAAGGAGAAACAGCATCTGGTTAGGTCTTTTTTTTATCATCCCGGTGGCTTTTGAAACTCGGAGACTTCTGGGCTATACCTTCCCTATCCTGGCAAGATGGCAACTGCTCCACAGGGCAGCTAAAGGAGGGGGATTCTACCAGTTAAGCTAGGCCCTGACAACTTTTTCCATTTTATACCTCTTTTGAGTAAGGAGACCAAAGACTTCAAGAGCTGCAAGGAAAGCTGACTGGTGGCAAGGGAATTTCCTCACAGAGAAATTACCCAGAGGAGAAGACCAAGGCCGTAGTCCTAGGTTTATCGGAAGATAAAGACTTTGAGGAAGAGAGTAAAGAATCAAAATGAAAATAAAATGCCCAATTGTCTATCCTACAAACTGTTTTATGGTCAAAATATTAAGTATCAGTTTCCCAATAGATTGTGACGGTAATGATAAGTTGCTACTGAATCATATTTTAAGTTGTTTTGTCAATACAAACTGTGAGTCTTTTACATATAGAATTTCTTTTGTATATAAGAATAAAATATCTGTCCCATACCTAATAGTGAACATTTCTGCTACCTTCTTTGGGGAGACCTGTACATGAGCTACTAGCTTAGCTTTAAATAATTTGTCACTGGGTCACTATGAATAGAGTTTAACGAGCCAAAGAATGTGTGGACACTAAATTATAGTCTCTCTTTCATTAGGGATTCCCCCAGCCTGAACCTGGCAAAGATTGTGCGCCCAGGTCTCCAGCAATGGGGCACTCTTAGGAAACAGCCATTATCCCAATGCTGAATTTCAAAGAACACTGAGATATGGAGGATCTGACTGGTTTTTGAGGGGCTGATTCTAACCAACCCCCAGTGTGTAGTCCCTTTTAGAAGCCCTACACACATCTGGGACTTTCCTAAGTTTGCTTTTCTTGTGAATAAAGCCTGCTTGTTCTATCATCAGATGAATTTGGAACTCCGCACGTAGTGAACGTCCTACCCAGGCCTGAGCCTGGTAAAGAGTTTATGCCTGGGTGGGTGGGGCACTTGGCCCCTTGGGTCCAGCAATTGGCTTCTTAAATTTAGATAAATATCTATGAAATTAAACCCCCTCAATTAATCCACACATGTTTATTAAGACTATCTACTAGACATTTGTGCCAGGTACAAAAATGAAAAAGGCCCTGCCTTTGAAGAGTATCCATTCTAATAGGGAAATGACATATATGTGTATCAGCATATACAGAATTTATCCAAATGTAAATGGAGTTGTGCCCATAATAAAGGTAGGAAGCTGGATCTCTGTCTTCCTTTGAGAAACGATTTGAGAAAGTCACTATAAAATTGGTTAGGATTTTAGCTTTACACTCCTGAATTCTGAAGGATAATAAAAACAGGATGTGACATTCTATAGGGGGAGGATGTCACAAACTAGCACCAAGAAACTTAGTCTGAGCTTTCTGTTAGACTTTTGGACCCATACCAGCCTATAGAGTTGAACTTTCTTAGTTTTCATAGTCCCAGAGAGAAGTTCTTATTCCTGTTTTTCTACAAAGAAAGACACCCAGCTTGGCCGCCAATGTGGTGAATACTGATTCCAGTTCTCATTTTCACTTATTTATAAACCATGGGAACCACAAGAGACAAAATCCCAACTCTCAGAGTTGGGAGGGCCCTTGGAGGACAAACTAACCCTAGATAAAGAATGCCCCTATTCCAAGTTAATAACAATCTCTTTTATTTTATTTTATTTTGCTAAGGCAATTGGGGTTAAGCAACTTGCCTAGGGTCACACAGCTAAGAAGTGTTAAGTGGCTGAGATTTGAACTCAGGTCCTTCTCACTTAAGGGCTGCCCCCCATATCACTCTATTTTAAGGGGCATCCATGGTACATTGGAAAGAAAAATGGATTTCAAGTACATGACCTAGTTTCAAAAACTACCTCTGTCACCTATAGTCTGGATGACTTTGAAGTCATAATTTCTTCCAGCCTCATTTTTCTTCTATATGAAATGAGGAGACTGGACTGGATTAGATGGGGTTTAATAATGTCTGTTTCTCTTGTTCTATTCATCCATCCATCTATCCATCTATTTATCTATCCTATTGGGACCTCTAACTGTTTTTTTATGTTCTGAAATGATTCACATAAGACTGTGAGCTCCCTGAGACCAGGGACTATCTTTAAAACCCCTTTCTAGCTTTAGGTCTATGAGTCAATGAGCGTTCCTTGAAATGTACCATATAGATGATGTGCAACTACAGTCAATTCCTTAATAACCAGTCAACCCAACCCCATTCAGGCAAGTGCCACTCCCTATACGTGAGTGTCCCTCCAGTCCTTCTTGTCCTCGTACAACTAAGTTTTGGATAATAATCATTCAAATTTCCAGAACATCTTGTCACTTATCTTGTGACTTTGCAGATATAGTCAAGAATTGTGGAAAATGCACTGGAAGGGGAGAAGAAGCACCTGGGTTTGAATCCAAACTCTCCCACACAATGATTTTGTCATTTTTGGTATGTCCCACCCATTTTCTGGCCCTTCTCAAAACTCATCAAAAATAAAACTGGTAGAGTGGTCTAGATGGTGTCTAAGGTCCCTTCTACCTCTACATTCTATAGTCCTACATACAGTCTAAAGAACAATTTGGTGGTACAATGGATAAAGTGCTGACCTCAGACACTTATTTAGCTGTCACTCTGAACACATCCCTTAACACTGTTTGCCTTAGTTTCCTCATCTGCAAAATGAATTAGAGAAGGAAATGGCAAACCACTCCAGTGTCTTTGGTGAGAAAACTCCAAATGGGAACACAAAGAACTGAATATAACTGAAATAATTGAACAACAACCTAAGATATATAATTTGATTTTCACGTTGCAATCATTTCAAGTCAGTTAAGTACATACTAAGGACTAGGGATGCAAAGAAAGGTAAAATACAGTTCCTGGTCTCAGGGAGTTCACAATCTTGGGAGAGTCATTTCACAACATGAAAACAATAGCTAGAGGTACAAAGAAGATAGATAAATGGATGAATGGATGGAGACAAGACAGACAGACATTGCTAAATATATATATATATATATATATATATAGAGAGAGACACAGAGAGAGACACAGAGAGAGACACAGAGAGAGACGAGATAGAGAGACAGAGAGAGAGTATATATATATATCTATATATATGTAGATATATATAGATATATATATACACATATATATACATAGATAGGCAATAATCAATAGGGAGTAGGCACTAGGATTAAGAAGAATGGAGAAAGGCTTCTTCTAGAAGGTAGGATTTTAACTGGAACTTGAAGTCACCAGGCAGAGATGAGAGGGAGCATCCAAAGGGACAACCAATGAAATTTCCTAGAATCAGGAGGAGTGTCTAGTTTGAGAAAGAGGAAGGATGCAGTGTCCCTGCATCTCAGAGGGGTGTGAAATGTAAAAAAGACGGGACAAGTATAGCAAGGAGAAGAGGTTACAAAAGACTTTGAATGCCAAACAGAGGCCTTTATATTTAATTGTGGAGGTAGGAAAGAACTACTGGATTTTATTGAGTAAGGAGAGGAAATGTACTTTAGGAAAATCACTTTAGTGACTAAATGAAGGGTAGATTGGAATGGGGAGAGACTTGATTCGGGCAATTCCATTAGCTATTTCAATAATCCAAGTGTGAGGTGATGAGGATCTGCATCAGGGTAGTGGCAATGTCAGAGAAAAGAAGGAGTGAGCATAAGAAAATGTTTTAAAGGTAAAATCTATAGGTTTTGGCAATAGATTGGATCTGAGAGATGAGAGGAAAGAGTCAAGTGTGACATCTAGGTTTCCAGCCTTGGGGACTAGGAAGATGATGAAACTCTTAACAGTAATAGGGAAACTGGGAAGAAAAGAGGGTTAAGGGAGAAAGATAATGAGTTTGGTTTTAGATATGTTGCATGTGAGAGGATGATGTGAGAGAAGAAATGAAAATATAATTATCCCCATTTTATAGGCAGAGCATTTATCAAGTACTCACAATGGGCACAATGCTAAGTGTTAGGATTATATGTAAAAGCAAATAAGACAGTTCCAATCCTAGGAAGCTTACATTCTAAGGAGGGAAGACATTTAAAAGTGAGCTAGAAAAAGAAAAGTAGAATTCAAAGAAGTGGAGAAGTCTGGAGAGTACATCAATCCAGGAATGGATCCACAATGGCCAGATCTTGACTTAAAATGCTAGTCAAGGAGATTCAGTTATTTCAGTCATATATGACTCTGCAATCCCATTTGGGATTTTCTTGGCAGAGATACTAGAGTGGTTTTCCATTTCCTTCTCCAGCTCATTTTATAAATGAGGAAACTGAGGCAAACAGGGTAAAGTGATTTACCCAGGATCACACAGCTAGTAAGTGTTTAAGGTTCAATTTGAACTCAGAAAGATGAGTCCTCCTGATTCCAGGTTGGATGCACCATGGGACCACTTAGCATCCCCAAGGGAGAGGAATAAGGAGTCACAAATCAGGAAAGCAGGACTTCAGGAGGAAAGGACTTTGCAAGGTGAAAAGACTATTTTTGAAGAGGGAGAGAAGTCCAAACAATGTTTTGAGTGAATCAAGAGAGATTTTTATACCAATATTCACCTAATGATGCTTTCTGTTGGTGAATCCTAAGATAACAGTTTCTTGGGATTTACTCTCCTATTGATGATTCTCTGGCCAACATCATCATTTCATGGAATCTCTAGGAATATTCAATGCATTCTCTCCCTGGACTTCCCAGATTCCTCATCAGCTCTTTTATCCCCGATCTTTACAATTTTCCTTTATGCTTTATCAGGAGTCAAGCTCCTTGAGACTAGGGACAAACCTTGTGTTGGTTTTTCTTTTTTAAATATTTGTATCTCTAGTCAACTATGACAAATTTGACTCTTCTCAACAATGTAGTGATTCAAGGCAATTCCAATAAACTTGGGATGGAAAATGCCATCTGTATCTAGAGAGAGAACTATGGAGACTGAATGTGAATTAAAGCATAGTATTCTCTTTTCTTTTTTATCTTTTTATAATAGCTTTTTATTTTTCAAAATACATGAAAAGATAGTTTTCAACATTCACCCTTACAAAACTTTGTGTTACATATCTTTTTCTCTCCTTTCCCAACTTGTCCCTCCCCTAGAAAGCAACCAATACAATATAGATTAAAAGTACAATTCTTCCAAACATATTTCCACATTTATCATGCTGCTTAAGAAAAATCAAATCAAAACGAGAAAGAAAAAAAGCAAGCAAACAAGAAGAAAAGTGAAAATACTATACTGTGATTCATACTCAGCCCCCACAGTCCTCTCTCTGGGTGTATTTGGCTGTGTCCATCACAAATCTATTGGAATTGGCCTAAATCACCTCATTGTGGAAAAGAGCCAAGTCTTTCACAGTTGATCATTATATAATCTTGTTGCTGCTATGTACATTATTCTTTTTGTTCGCTTAGCATACATTCATGTAAGTCTCTCCAGGTCGCTCTGAAATCATCCTGGTGATCATTTCTTATAGAATAGTAATATTACATAACATTCATATACCATAATTTATTCAGCCATTCCCCAAATGATGGGCATCCACTCAGTTTCCCTTGTCACTACATAATGGGTCAAGGATGATATTTTCACCTTTTTTATTCGTTTTTTTCTTTTTTGTGTTTTTTTTCTTTTGATCTGATTTTTCTTGCACAACATGACAAATAAGGAAATATATTTAAAAGGATTTCACATATTTAAGTTACGTCGGATTGCTTGCTGCCTTGGCGGGGTAAGGCAGGGAGGGAAAAATGAATGTTGAAAACTATCTTTATATGTATTTTGGTAGTGACTAAATTGGCAGTCACTACCAAAAATACTATTAAAAATCCCTAGTATTTAACACAGTGTCTACATAAAATAGATCCTAAATAAATACTGTTATTTATCAATTATTTCTCTCATTTATTTTCTATCTGTAATAATAACTCACATTTTTATAGTGTTCTTAGCTTTGCAAAGAGAATAAACACACTATGACATTTGAACATCACAATGCAATGGGCCCTACTAGAAAAGCTCCCCATTCCTGCACTGAGGGAAAGAGGAAAGTCAATTCAAATAAAGGAAATTCTGGCCACATCTCTCATCACTTCAACAATAACTTTCTGCTCCTCCCAAAAAAGGACTCATTTGACCATGTGACAGGGAATGAGCAGATGGAGATTTCCCCTTTCCCGGATGCTACTATTGGGTGTTTAACTGAATTCAACTAATCGGGGGAAGTACAGAATTGAAAGTTTTTAGAGAGATCACTCAGATTTTGCTGAAAATTTTCTCCAGTGTGAAAAGGCTTTCAGGCTTAAACACAGAATATCAGAGTTGGAAGTAGCCTTAGACAATAGAATATGAGAGCTAGGAGGGCCCTTAAATAGATTTAATCAAAAAAGAAAAATAGGAAAACCACACTATATGTCAGCCATCTTAATTAGTATTGTCTTAGACTATTTAAAATAGCTTGATCATATAAGGTTGCAATATTGTTGTGATTCAGGAAATGATGAGTTGGATTTAGAAAAATATGGAAAGATTTAGACTTATGATATTATCCACCTTCAGAGAAACAAACGATAAATAAGCAAGGTATGGCCTTATATAGATGTATATGAATGTGCATGTGCATATCTATGTATGTGTATAAATGTACATATGATAAATGTGTGTGTATGTATATGTGTGTATACACTTAATTGTAGCTTTCTTGGGGGAGAGAAAAGGTCTTACAAGGAATAAAATAAAAAGAGGACGGCAGAAACAAAAGAAAACCTTTAAGGAAGCAAAGAAAAGATGGACAGCTCTGAACACAATGTATAGTATTTATTATATAGGCTTACTCAAAATGGAAATTTATTATCTCGTATTTTGAATCCTTTCTTAAGTTTTGCTGTGCACGTGGTAAGATTTTTTTTCTTTTTTCTATTTTGTTTGCTTTTCTATTTTGCAATAATTTTTTTAAAAAAATAATTATTTCCTCCATTAAGTTTTTTTAAATCTCCTTTTCTATTTGGCTAATTCTAGTTTTTAAGGAGTTTTTTCTTTCGTGAATGTTTCTACCTCTTTTTCCATTTGCTCAACTTTTCAAGTTCTTCTCTTCAGTAGATTTTTGTGCTTCTCCTATCATCTGTCCTATTCTGTTGTTTAAGTTTATTTTCTTCAGTCTTTTTTTATGCCTCCTTTACCAAGCTGTTGACTTTTTTTCATGATTTTCTTTCATCACTCTCATTTATTCTCCTAGTTTTTCTCCTACTTCTCTTGACTTTGAAACTGATCTTCCAGAAATTGTTTTTGGTCCTGAGATCAGTTCATGTTTGTTTGTTTGTTTGATTTTTGAAGCCTTGTATGTAACTTTTTTACTTAATTTTTAAAATCTAATTTTATGTTTTGACCTTCTTTGTAACCATAGTAACTTTCGATGGTCAGGTGTTTTGTTGTTGTTGTTTGCTTATTTCCCAAGCCTATCTCTCTACTCTTAACTTTATGTTAAAGTTAAGTGCCCAAGGTGGAAGGGTATTGTCCCAAACTTCAGGTTTTTCATGCTACTGTTTTCAGAGCTATTTCTAGGGGTTCTGTAAGTTTTCAGTCCTTCCAAAATGGTATGATATAAGGTTTGATTACTGCTCTCCTGTTCTGTGCTCTGGTCTGTAAGCAACTACAAAAACTTTTCTTTACCCTGCAGCTGTCACCAGGGTCCCTGCTCACCCACAGTCCCATACTCTAGTGTGCTAGTGCTTCTACACACCCTAGACCTTCAACCTGGAAATGCATATGGGCAATGAAACAGAGTCCTCCACCCAGCAAAGTGTCCTCTTTAATCTCCTTCTGTTGACCAGATGTTTGACTCCCTTACTGTTTATGGGTTGAAATTCCTGGAAATCACCACTACCAATTTAGTCACTACCAATGTCTGACACTCCACTCTCATTCCAATAAGACAGACTTTTCCTGCCAACCATCTCAGTTGTCTTGGAAAGAAAAATTCTTTCACTCCATCGTTTTGATGGTTCTGCCCTTCCAAAATTCATTTTGATGCATTATTTTAAAATTGTTTATTGGGGAATTTGAGAGAGCTGAGGTGAGTCCCTGCCTTTACTCCACCATCTTTAGAAGAAGGTTTCTCACCTTTATTTTATTGTGGCTTCTTTGTTTTTAAATTCAAAAAACCAACATGGAATGATCAACATATATTCCTTCCTAAAGAAGGAAAACAATTGTCAAAATAAAACTATCAAAATTATAAGAAAAAAATTCACAGGCCCTAAGAAAAGAATTTCTGCTAAAAATATCAAATGTACAATAATATTGTTATTAAATATCGAAATGTTAGAAGATAGAATGTCAGAGATGGGAGGGTGCTTAGAACACAGGATGTCACAACTGGGAAGGAGCTTAGAACCTAGAATGTCAGAACTGAGGGGGAGTTTAGAACACAGAATGTTAGAACTAGGAGGGATCTTGGAACATAGAACCTTAAAATTGTATGACATATTAAGGACCACGGAGTAGCTGAACTCCCCTCATTTTACATATGACGAATCTGAGACCTAGTGACATTTTTATGGCAAAATCATATAGTTATTTAATTGTAAGAATAGCAAACTACCTCCTACTGTGGTGCTTTTATGTACTCTGGAGGATCTTGGCACTAGCCCGAGTCCTTGATCTTAGGAGAGGAGGGAAGAGGCAGGACTCATGTGGATGGTAAAATATGGAGTCCGTTTATTCCAAATTCTCTCAGCCTTATATATCCTAATACCCTTACATAATTATAGCACAGTATCCATGCCTTAACTATATGCTGTGCATTCGGGAACACATAAACAACTTACTATTGTGTGCTCTTTGCTGCTTGGTATCCTTGGCTTTAATTACAACACAGGTTGTCACACCCCTGACTTATCAGGAAGGCCGAGAGCTCTTAGGGTGGATGGGGAGCTCTCCCCTAAGAGAGGAGAACCAGACACTGTCAGCAGGGTTCCTCATGGTGGACTAAAGGGTCTTATACCTCACCCAGGGTTACCCACCATCAGTGGTCCTCTGTACTTTTACCACTGACTCCTATATACAGCTATTGCTTTCAGCTGCTCTGCCTGTGTTTCTTGTATTTTCCAGTGCTGTTTTGGGACATCAGCAAACAGAGTAGAGGAAAGCTTTATTTCCAACTTTGCTTACCTCCAGAAGCAATGACCTTGCTTGCCCATGTTGAAGAGGCCATGGTGGACAGGTCAGCTGCTCCCCAGAAATTTTTGGAATAACCCTCATCAGGAAATGAAGAAGATCAGTAAACAAAGCTAAGTCACCAGTGGGGATTTTTAGAAAATGGTTTGTCATTTCCTGAAATGGAGTTGCACAAGGCCCCAGAGTCCAGACAATGAGATGCTCCCAGTTTCTGAATGAGAATTGCCTTCTCATAAACTTGTAAGCATAATTTATAGCACTTTGTAAGGTTTGAAAAATGTTTCATATATTTCCTGTCTCGTCTTCACAATGACACTGAGAGGTAAGTGCTATTTTTATGCCCATTTTACAGATGAGGAAAATGTCTGTCTGTTTTACAGACAGAGGCTAAGTAACTTGTCCAGGGTCATACAGCTAATGTCTAAGGCAGGATTGGAATTTGTTTTATTTTCCTTACTCCAAGACTAGGATGTAACCACTGCACCATACCTACCCCTTTTTGAACTGATCTAGAATTGTTCTAGTCTTGTCTTCTTGATGAATAAGACTCCATCCCCTTCTTAGGGTTAGAAAACTACTGGCAGGAAAGTTGTACTTAATTGTTTTAGGGCAGATGAAGCCAAAGATAAACAAGGAAGCTCAGGGATTTTCTCGTGATCTCCTCATCTGCCTTACAAGAGCATATCAATCAGTGAAGAGACAAATTCACCAAAGAAAGGATGAATGGATTTTGTTTTTTTGTGAGGGGGCCCTTTGGTAGTGTACTCCCTAGGGAGAAAAGGAAAAGAAAAGGAATGATACATCATCATTATCATACTTATATAATATTTGGAAGTGTTGGAAAGCACTTTACAAATATGATCTCACATATCCTCACAACCTTGGGAGATAAATGCTATTATGATCTCCATTTTACAATTGTATAAACTGAGGCAGGCAGAGGTTAAATGACTTGCTCAAAATCACACAGATAGTAAGTATCTGAGGCTGGATTTGAACTTAAATCTTCCTGGTGGTGCCACAATGGGCAGAATACCCAGTTTGGAGTCAGGAAGATTCATCTTCCTGAATTCAAATCTGGCCTCAGACACTCTTTCTGCCTCAGTTTCCTCATCTGTAAAATGAGCTGGAGAAGGAAATGCAAACCCAACCAGTACCTCTACCAAGAAAACCTCAAACATCTAAACATGACTGAAATAATTAAAAAACTTCCTGACTCTAGGACTAGGGCTATATCTACTAGTTAGATCTACTACACCATCTGGCCACTCACAAAATTACAACTGGAAGAGACATTAGAGAATATCTAATCCAATTGCTTCGTTTTACTCAGAAGAATCAAAGCTTTTAGACTTACCTGAGAACACATAGCAAGTGTGGCAAAGCTAATACTCAAACCCAGGTCTTTTTACTCCCAAGAGGAAAGTAAGAGGATTCCAGTATAATTGTGATAAGAAAGATGCTTTCATATAGCACAACCCTAATCTGAGAGTTATTGTAATCTAGGCCTTTAATGACAAAGTGACATAAAGATTTATATATAACTGAATAGAAAGTATTCCTCTGCTTGCCATAATATCATATATATATGAACATCAAAAACCTTCCCATCTCTTTATGCCAACTTTAAATCAGTCTTGGGTATGTAAGAAGGGACATCATGGTTGATAGATATACATCTCAAAACAGGATTTTGTCCTAGGACCACATCTCTTCTGCTTCTCTATGCTTCACTTGGTGATCTCATCATTTTCCATAAATTTAATTACCATCTCTATGGTGATAATTCTTAAATCTACCTATCTTGCCATACCCTCTCTGCTGACCTCTAATCCTGTATCTCAAACTGCCTTTCCAACATCTCAAACTGGATGCCCAGTAGTCATCTTAAACTCAATATGTCTGAAATAGTATTCAAAATTTTTTTCCCCTTAAGCTTTTCCCCTTCCCTTTTCCCCTTGCTATTACTGTAGAGGGCATCACCTTCCTTCCATTGCCTCAGTTTCCCAACCTAGGAATTCTCCTGAACACCTTTCTCTCATCCCACCCCATCCATATTTAAGCTGTTGCCAAGATTTGTCTATTTCACCTCTGCAGCATCTCTTGTCTATTTTACCTCCCCAGGATCTCTTGTTCATTTCACCTCTGCAACATTTCTTGTTCATTTCACTTCCTCAGAGCTTCTCTTATCTATTTCATCTTCATATCTTCTCTAGTTGATTTCACCTCCACAGCCTCTCTTCTATTTCACCTCCAGAACCTCTCTCTTCTATTTCACCTCCACAGCATCTCTTGTCTATTTTACCTCCCCAGGATCTCCTGTCCATTTCACCTCTGCAACATTTCTTGTCCATTTCACTTCCTCAGAGCCTCTCTTGTCTATTTCACTTCCACGGCATTTCTGTCTGTCTCCAAGACTAGGACATAACCACTGCACCATACCTGCCCCTTTTTGAACTGATCTAGAATTAGTTTAGTCTTGTCTTCTTGATGAATAAGACTCCATCCCCTTCTTAGGGTTAGAAAATGTTTATTGATTGATTTTTTTTAATATTCCTTCTCACCATGGTCTAATAAAAATAAAGTTATATGGATCTGGATAGCTTCAAATCCTGATTAGGCTGCTATTTCTGTAGCCTCTCTTGTCCATTTCACTTCCTCAGAACTTCGCTTGTCTATTTCACCTCCATAGTTTCTTTAGTTGATTTCACTCCCCAGCCTCTCTCTTCTATTTCACCTCCATAGCATCTCTTGTCTATTTCACTTTCACAGCATCTCTTGTCTGTTTCACCTCTGTAACTTCTTTCAAATGTGTCTCCTTTCCTCTGACACTGTTACCACATTGGTGCAAACCCTCATTACCTCATGTCTGGATTATTGTGATAGATGATGGGGTTAAGGGGAAGAGGTCTGCTTGTCTCAAATCTCTCCCTACTTCAATTCATCCTCCATTTAGCAATTAAAATGATTTTCCTAAAATATAGATCCATTCTTATAACTTCAGTGGCTTTCTGTTGTCTCCAAATGCAAATCCTGTATTTGGCATTCAGAGTCATTCATCACTCAGTCCCCTCCTAACTTCCCAGTCTTCTTACATCTTACTACCAAAAATGTCCTCTTCCATCCAATGACACTGGCCTCCTGGTTGTTCCACAAACAAAATCCTCCATCTGTCAGCGTCAGGCATTTTCTCTGTCTGTCCTCCATGACTGAAATGCTCTCTCTCCTCTAACTTCCCTAACTTCCTTCAAATTCCATCTAAAATATCTAGGCTTCTACAAGAAGGCTTTTCCGATCCCTCTTAATTCCAGGGCCTTCTCTCTCTTTGTTATTTCCTATTTGTTGTATATTAGTTTTTTCACACATAATTGTTTACATGTTATCTTCCCTATTAGATTATAACTTCTTGAGCGTAGGAACTCTTTCCCTTCTTTTTCTCCAACATTTATCACCGTATCTTACATATAGTAGGTGCTTAATAAATATTTGTTGATTGTTTAATATTCCTTCTCACCATGGCCTAATGAAAATAAAACTGTGAATCTGGATACTTTCAAATCCTGACTAGGCTGCCAATTACTTGTATGACACTGGGCAAATCATTCTGCTCCCTAAGTTTGTTTCTTTATATAGAAAATGAGGGGATTGGACTTCCAGCTTGAAATCTTTGGCTCTAGGATCCTTATTCATAATACTAATCTATCAATCAACATTTATTGAAGATTGAAGCCCACCAACAATCATTAAACATTTATTAATTACTGTATGCACAGCATCATGAGAACATAAAGAAATGTTGAAAATAGTCCCTGATCTCAAGGAGCACACATTGTAATGAGCTATTAAGTAAATTGTCAATTATTTCCCTGGGATATTTCACAACTAGGAAGAACAAAAATCATCCTTATTGAACTCCTACTGTGAGTGAGATCTTGTGAAGGTTAGAATCCCGATTCAACAAATATTTTAAAGTACCTACTACAAAGGAGAAATAGTGAGATGCCAAGACAAAATTTAAAACAGTTTTTGCTCTCGCCTCCTTTTATCTATTGAGATGAGAGCAAAAAAAGGGGTATGGAGATACAAAGCATATTTGTTGCTGTTATTCAGTTGTTAACAATTGCGCCTAATTCTTCATGACCCCATTTGAAGATTTCTTGGCAGAGGTAGTGAAGTAGTTTGCCATTTCCCTCTTCAGCTCATTTTACAGATGAGGAAACTGAGGCAAACAGTCACGTGACATGCCCAGGGACCTACAACTAGTAAGTGTCTAAGGCCAAATTTGAATTTAGGTCTTCCTCACTCCAGATTCGGCACTCTATCCACTGTACCAACTAGCTGCCCACAAAGAATACACACAGTAATAAAAATTATTTCAAGAGGATGAGAACATTAACAACTGGGGAGAAAAGGAAAGACCTTAAAAAAGACATGTAGTATTTAAAGAGAGAAATCAGAGATTTTAAGAAGAAAGAAAACAAAACTCTCATTTTACAGATGAAGACTATCAGCAATCAGCAAACATTTATTAAGCATCTACTGTGTCCTGCGAACTCTACCTAACAATGGAAATGCAAAAACAGGAGTTCTCAAGGATCTTATATCCTGCTACTAGAGATAATGAGAGTAAATACCAGAAGGCAAATTGGAGTCAAGTGACTTGCCCAAGATCAGGTTTATCAGTCACTTTACATATAATATATCATTTGTGCTTCTTGCCTAGAGTCACACAAGAAGTAAAGATCTAAGTAGAGATTCTACAACTCAGCCTCTTGGCTTCAAATCTAGGCCTTTTTTAGAGAAAATGGGATTCAGGGAAAGGAGCTCTGGTTCTGATGTGGATCAATCAGGAATGGTCTGGAATCAGACTGCCAAGGGCATGAAAATTTTAATGTTCACATTGGCTTGAAATTAGCCAACATTGGTGGAGTTGTAAAATGATGCAGCCATTATGAAGAGCAATTTGGAACTATCCTCAGAGGGCTATAAAACTGTGCAAGCCCTTTGATCCAGCAGTACCACTATTGGGTTTGTAATCCAAAGAATCATAAAAGAGGGAAAACACCCTCTGTGCAAAAATGTTTGTATCAGCTCTTTTTGTGGTGGCATTGGAAATTGGGTGGACCCTATCAGTTGGAGAATGGCTGAATAAGTTATGGTATGTGGATGTTATGGAATATCATTATTCTATAAGAAATGATGAGCAGGCTGATTTCAGAAAAGTCTGGAAAGACTTACATGAATTTATGTTGAATGAAGTGAGCAGAATCAGAAGAACTGTACACAGTTATATATAGTAACAGCAAAATTATGGAATGATCAACTATGATAGACTTAGCTCTTCTCAGCAATGCAGTGATCCAAGACAATTCCAATAGACTTGCCATCCGTATCCAGAGAGAGAACTATGGAGATGAATGTATATTGAAGCATACTATTTTCACCATTTTTTTTTTTTGGTTTCCTTGCTTGCTTGTTTGCTTTTTCTTTCTTGTATTTTTCCCTTTTTTGGTCTGATTTTGATTGTACAACATAAATATGGAAATATGTTTAAATGTACTTTAGATGTATAACCTATATCAGATTGTTTCTGTCATGGGAAGGAGTGAGGTAAAGGAGGAAGGAAGAAAAAATATGAAGTACAAATTCACAAAAATGAATGTTGAAAACTATCTTTACATATATTTGAAAAAATAAAATACTCAGTTCACAACTCCACCAACAATGAATTAATGTCCCAGTTTTCTCACATCAACATTCATCATTATCTTTTCTTGTCATTTTAGTCAATCTGAGAGGTATGTGGTTTACCTCAAATAAATGTCTTAATTTGCATTTCGCTAACAATAATGTTTAGAGCATTTTCTTCATATGACTATAAATGGTTGAAATTTCTTTCAAATGAAGAATCATTTCAGTTCTGGTTTGGGACCAGCTCAAAGCAGGATAGAAACAAAGTACAACAGGTCTGGAAGGAAGAAATAATTTCCAACCAGAGCTCAAGGAGCACCTTTTCTTCTCCAAAAATTGTCTTGCTCAGTCTTTACACATAACAAGTTCTGAGGGTTTCTTTCATAATCCTCTACATTTTATTTTATGCATTTAAAAACATAATTTGAAAAGGTATTCACAGACTTCACCAGTCCAACTACAAAAAGGGATCTATAACACAAAAAAGTCAAGAAACTCTGGACTAGATAATCTCGAAGATCTCTGAGAAGCAGCATGGCAGAGTGGATAGAAGACTGGACTTGGAGGTAAGAAAATCTGGACTCACTATCCTGCCTCTGACACTTTCTGCCTAAGAGACTTTAGGTTCACTCTTTGAGCCTATTTCTTCATATTTTACGTTGAGGAGGTAGGTAGAGTAGCCTCAAAGGTAACTTTCAGTTCTAAATTACCTTGTGATCTTTCTACCCTAAATTTTATGATACTAATTCTATTTGGTAGAGGCATAAGACACTGATATAAAGCAAAAACTTTTAGAAAGACAACGGCTGCAAACATTATTTAAAAAATGTTTTTCCTAATTACATGTAAAAACAAATGTTAACATTTTTAATGTGAGTTCCAAATTCCCTCTCCCCCCTCCCTCCTTCTCTCCCTCTCCCTTTCCTTCTCCCTCTTTCTCTCTTTCCCTCCTTCTCCCTCCCCTTTCCCTTTTTCTTTTCTCTCCCTCTTCTTCCCTCCCCTTTCTCTCTCTCTGAATCTATCTCTCTGTTATGTATCTGTCTGTCTCCATTTCTCTCCAGTACAGGGTAAGCAATTGACATAAATGATAGAGGAGCAATCAGGCAAACAATTTTGTTGCTCAGTCATTTTTTAGTTGTATCTGATTCTATGTGATTCCATTTGGGTTTTCTTGGCAAAGATACATTTCCTTCTCCAGTTCAATTTAAAGATGAGGAGAAAGAGACAAACAGGATTAAGTGACTTGCCCAGGATCAAACAGTTAGTGTTTTAAAGCAAATCTGAACTCAGGATGATGAGTTTTCCTGCCTCCATTCACTACCTATTTGGAAACAATAGAGAATCTTGAATACAAGGAGCATTTGGTAACAGGGAACCATTTACTCAAAGAGTATTAAAAATCATTTTCCTTTTTATTATATCTCCAGTGCATAGTTCAATGCGTTGGAGGCATTTCATAAAAGCTTATTGGATTGGATCAGGTTGGATTAGATAGAGTTTCCAGCAAAGGAACCATTGACCCAAGCTAGACCTAGAGATATAGCTTAAGAGAGGGGAGATGATGAGCGTTGAAGACTGATTAGGAAACTATTATGATACAGTAGTTCTGGCAGGTAGAAAATGGACACGTGCCCAAGATAGGGCAATGGGAGGAAATGAGGGGAGGGATGCATTCAAGAGATATTGCTGAGGCAGACTCAACAGGAAGTAATGGCCACTTGGATATGAGAGCTGAGTAAGAGGAACTAGTCAAAGCTAGGTGAACGGTAGCATCAGAGATCTTGACCTAACCCTTCTTAGTGCTTTGAGTGTGCCAGCTTGCTCTGCCTGGTCTCTGATGTGGCTCAAACTGGCATGTACAGAATTCTTCTCCCAGTGACTAATTCCAGCCAGGGTTAGGTTATTGGTACCAGAAAGTGACTTGATGCTGACAGCAACAGGAATCGTGCAACTAAATATTGCTCACCTCTGCTCTTGGAAAGTTTAGCAATGCAGCTATTCAAGGTGGGGATAGAGATCTGAGAATCACTGACTGAAAAAATCCCCTACCAGGGAACTTCCTGGATCCCCCTGCTATTATTTTTCTCTACTTCTTAAAAATGCTTTACCTTATCATAGAGTTCCTGTATATTTATTTATCTGTATATGGGTCATCTGCGTTGACCTTGCCCCCTTAAATAAAAAACTCCTGGGAAGACTATTTCTTTTACCTTTGTGTGTCCAGGATCTAGCATGGGACCTAGCAAATTCATTTCTTAGAAAATGTAAATTAAATTGAGTTGAATAGGAACTAGGCTTGAGAACAAAAGTCTGTAGAGAAATCATCCTAGTTGGGAATGAAGAAGAGCAAAAATGTCTATAGGATAATATTGCACTGTGAATAGTGGTAGTTTTCTATCATATTGATAGTAGTAAGCCGAGAAAACAGACCCTGATAACTTGAAGTCTAACACAGATTTTTGCATAATAGTTCACAGAGTATTAGTCCATTGACTAATTTCCCCTTGATTTTACAGATGAGGAAACTGAGGTCCAAGAGGAAGGAACAATAGATTTAGAGCTGGAAAGATCTTCAAGGTCATGCAGTCCAAGCTCCCTTTCATTTTACAGACTCCAGAAAAGGGAAGTGATTCACTCACTGACCTCATCTGTGGGGAAGGCAAGTGGATGAGACATTTGGGTGAGCAGGTGAACTAACTAATGGCTTTTTTCTAAAGTTAGGTTAAGTAAAAGCATAAGGACTCACAGCAGATGAGACTGAAACAGTGCTTGGGAAAGGGTAAGTGTTTCTAAATTATACTTAATTCTTTTGAAGTTCATATGGAATTCTTGTGAAAAGTACGGCTACTTATTACTTCACCCTTTGGTGATATAGGCTAGACTTGTACTTTTTCAGTCAGGATTTATTTATAGAACATGAGAGTGAGGAGGGATCTTAAAATCCAGGGATCAAGCTGGGAAGGAGCTTAGAAAGTAGAATATCAGATCTAAAAGAGGCTCTAGAGCATAGATTGGAAGAGATGAAGGGGATCTTAGAACAGAACATGTTGGAGCTAGAGGGTTCTTGAATTAAATTAAATTAAAATATACAACACAGAATGTTGGAGATAGAAAAGATTGTGAAACACAGATTGTCAGAGCTAGGAGAAACTTTAAAACAAAGAATATGATTGCTGAAGATTGTGTGATGATCAACTAAGATAGATTTAGTTCTTAGCAATGTATTGATCCACAGACTTGAGATGGAAAATGGTATCCACATCCAAAGAGAGAACTATAGAGACTGACTAGCATATGATCAGAGCATACTATTTTTACCTTTTATTTGTTGTTTGTTCTTTTCTTTCTCAAGATTTCCCCCCTTGGTTCTGATTTTTTTTTTTCACAATACGACTAATATGGAAATGGTTAAAATAATTGTACATGCATAATACTATATACTATACTGAATTGCTTGCTGTTTGGGGATGAGGGAAAGGGGGGAGAGAAATTTGGAACTCAAAATCTCACAAAAATGAATGTTGAAAATTATCTTTACATGTAATTGGAAAAATAAGATACTATAAGTAAGAAAAAATTAGAGAAGAATAGGATTGCTGAAAGGGTTCTTACAACGGAGAAAGTGAACTTTGAATGTCAAATCTGGTAAGGACTTTAGAACATAGAAAAGCAGCTGGAAAGGACCTTAACATTTAGTCCAGGGGTTCTTAACCTGGGATCTATAGCTTTGTTTTTAAAAATCCTTTGCTAATCATACTTCAGTATAATTAGTTTCCCAGGTAGTTCTATGTATTCTGAGAAGGGAAGCATAGAATTCACAAGCGGCCAAAAGGTACTCCCAGTCTGACTCATGAAACAAGGTGAAAGAAGGAGAGTGACTTGGGCAGGGTCACACAGACCCAGCGGGAACAAGAGTTTCCTACCGAACCTTGAAGGTTGAGAGTGTGACTGGGAGACGGGGAGGGAGGGGGGAGAGGGAAGGATCTGGGAGAAGACGGAGGAAATTGACTGGGAGGGGAGAAGGGAGCCAGAGATAAACTCGCTACTTTCAAGCTGTGCCCGGGGCCCCGGCTCTGCCTGGGAACGCTTCCAGTCTCGGTCCGGCCAGGCTGGGTGAGGCAATTTCAGAGAAACCATTTGAAGATGATCTGAGGAGATAGACCTGACCAGTTGGATTGGTGCTGAGCTGTGGAACTGGTGGGGTGAGACTCACAGCTGGAGTCCGGGCATGGAAAAGTACAAGGGCTTTGCCGGAGGTCCCTGGCTCGGTTTTCTTTTGGGACGTGATGTCCGTTCCTCCCAAATCAATCTTGAGCCTGAAAACGGGCTGGATCCTTTCATTCCAGGTGATAGGTTCCCATCGCTCCTGGAACCACTTCTTCGGTAAATTAGAAAGGCAGTTTGGGACTGGGGAAAGAGGGGTGGACTTGAGATCCACATTTTACCTCTGACAAACCAGTCGTCCCCTCCGCTCAATGGTTCCCTCCAGGGGAGGGCCTCCGTTTGGGGTATTCCTTAGTGGCCCCCTTCTCCCTTTCCATGCTTCTTATACTCCAGATTACTTCCCTCCACACACTCTACAACCCAGCTTATACCTGCCTTCCTAGCAGTGTGTTACACTCTGTCTGTCTCAATATCTTTCTTCCCCCCTTCATCCCCCTCTGTCTCTGTCTCTCTGTGTCTCTGTCTCTCCCCCCATCTCTTCTCTCTCTCTCTCTCTCTCTCTCTCTCTCTCTCTCTCTCTCACACACACACACACACACATAAATGATATAAACAATTGTTGTATTGTGTTCAGTCACACCCAAGTCTCTAGGATCCCATTTGAAGTTTTCTTGGCAGAGACATTGGAGTGATTTTCCTTCTCCAGCCCATTTGACAGATGAGGAAACTGAGTCAGACAGGGTGAAGTGACTCGTCCAGTGTCACACAACTAGATAATATCCAAAGCTGAATTTGAACCCAGGTCTTCTTGCCTTCAGATCTAGCACTATCCATTGTGCCACCTGGATATCTCTAGTTGTATCATTATTATTTGGGATAAAAGTTGAAATTAAATGTATGTGATTGCATACATTTACCTCTGAAAGAGGATTTCCATCTGGACATAGGATTTAGAAGTGGGAGGACCCTCAGAACACAAAATATTAAAGATGGGAGGGACCTGGGAACAAGAGAGGGGAGGTGCCTTAGTAAAGAGAATGTCACCTGAAAGTATCTTAGAACCAAGGATGTCAGAGTTGAAAGGAGTCTTGGAGCAGGGGCTATCAGAGCTTGGAGGGACTTTAGACCAGCCAGTACCAGAACTGGTCAGAGCTTTTGGACATTCAATGTCAGAGCTGAGAAGGACTTCAAAACAAAGAAATTTCAGAGTTGGGAGAGTCCTTATAATACAGAATGCTTAATCTGGTAGGACCCTCAGAAATCAACTGGTTTTGCAGATGAGCAAATTAAAGCCAAGACAGAGGAAGTGCTATGTCCAAGACCACACAGTAGTTAAATATTATCGGTTATGGTAGGCAGCTAGGTGACACAGTGGATAGAGCACTGGGTCTAGACTCAGGAAGACCAGAATTCAAATCCAACCTCAGACACTTACTAACTAAGCAGCCCTGGGCAAGTCACTTAATCCTTTTTGCCTCAGTTTCTTCATCTGTAAAATGAGTTAGAAATGGCAAATTCTCCAGAATCTTTGCCAAGAAAATCCCAAATGGGGTCATAAAGATATGGACATGGATGAAGTAGGCAATAGGCCCCAAGACTCAAGCTAAATTTTGACTTCTGTTCTTTTCATGCATAGGGACAAAGACAGAAAACCACGGGGGCCGCTTCTCCCCCCCATCCCCCAAGAGCTGAGAGCACACAATAGCTGGGCAGACAGGTTACATTCTTAACTGAATGCCCACCATGAAATCCCAATATAGTTAAAGCCTAATCCTTGTGTAGCCCAGACAGTCAAGTTTAATTTGGTCCCTGTGTCATTTTATCGGCTTAAAAGTACCACTGGAAATTTACCAAAATGTGTCAACATATGATAAACTTGCATAAATTATACAAGACTCATAGCTCATTCATTTCCTAATAGACAATCGATATGTCTGCCTAACTAACTAACATCCTTTCTCGGGAGGTTACCATAAAACCTGGCACGAAATAGGCCCTTCATTAATGCTTATTGACTAACCGATCCATGAAGAAATCTAGGTATTCATTCATTTATTTATGGATTTATTCTTTCAATAAACACTATTTAGCAATTACTCTCTACTGAACACTATAGTAAGCGGGTGAGGGTGCATCTTAAGTGCTTACCACGTGCTTTGCTAAGTGTTTTGCTGAGTCTAGATACAAAGAAAAAGGTGGGGGGGAGTCCCTGCCCTCAAGGAGCTGACACTAAGGGGAGGAGGCAGTATGAATATAAATAGATTTATACAGGATATAAAGAGAGTACGTGGTGATAGAAGAGATAAAGTTTAGATAAGACACAGCCTTCATGGGCATTTCTCAGTCACTGCCCTTACTATCTAGTCCAAGAAAAGGAAAAACAAGACACCAAAGAGGTTTTGCGTGATGATAGTTTTTAGAGATGTACAAATTTTTACAGCACTTTAAAATTTCCAAAGCATTTTTCATAATTTGTCCCACTGAATCTTTGTAAGAACCCTATAAGTGCTATCATCCCCATTTTATAGATGAGGAAACAAGGCAAAAAAGCCCAAGATCACACAGCTACTGTCTGACTAATGACTCAAACTTAAGTCTAAACTCTACACTAAATTATTCGGTCTCTCTGGTTTCTGTCTCTCATTGTGTAAAAGACATTCTTCCCTAATTACATGTGCCACCCAATGCTGCTGCTAATGGGTTCCTATGAACCAGAACTTTGTCAAATTGTTCCGGAAGAATAGTGCTGTATATGAGAAGCAAATTGGGATAGTGGGCGTTATCCTGGACTTTAGAGTCAGGAAGAATTGGTTCCAGTATCCTAGCTGCGTGGTTGTTTCCATCTATTAGAGACTCAATTTCCACTTCTGTAAAGTGGAGATTAGTAATCTAGCATAGTCTATGTCCCAGGGTTGTTTTAAGGAAAGTGTTTTACAAACGAAGGCCATAAATTTTATTGTCCAAAGGAAATGACCAGCAGGATGATTTCAGAGAGGCCTGGAGAGACTTATATGAACTGATGCTGAGTGAAATGAACAGAACCAAGAGATCATTGTACACAGCAACAACAATATTATAGGATGATTAATTCTGATAGATATGGCTCTCTTCAACAATGAGATGATACAGGCTAGTTCCAATGGTCTTGTGATGAAGAGACCCACTTGCACCTAAAGAGAGGCCTGTGGGAACTAAGGGTGGATCCTAACATAGTATTTTCATTTTTTTTTATCATTGTTTGCTTGTATTTTGTTTTCTTTCTCATTTTTTTCCTTTTTGAGCTGATTTTTTTTCTTGTGCAGCATGATATTTGTGGAAATATGTGTAGAAGAATTGTACATGTTTAACATATATTGGATTGCTTGTCATCTAGGGGAGGGGATGGGGGAAGAGAGGGAAAAAAATTTGGAACACAAAGTTTTGCAAGGTTGAATGTTGAAAATTATCTATGCATATGTTTTTTTTTGGGGAAAAAAGCTTTAATAATTAAAAAAAAAAGAAATGTAGACCATATAAGCTCTGATGCTTTCTTATTCTAGGATAACCCTAAGGAGGCAGGAGGTAGTTCAGTAATTCCAGGCTTGAGCCCTCATCAGTGTGCTTTTCTCTCAGACCATCTGCTAAAAACCAGTGAGTGAGCTAGCCTTAAGTAGCTTTTAGAAAGGGGCATTTGCTTTTGTAATAAGAACAATTGTTTAAAAAAAATACATATTCTCCCAAAAATCTGTGGACCTTTAGAAATATATACATAGTCCAGAGGAAATTGAGCTCAAGCTTAGTTACCAAGAGGGTATCTCACAGGTGGTTGCTAGGAGTTTTCTTTTTCCATTTATGAGATGTTCAAGATCATGTGAAACAGGCAAAATCCAAAGTGGGGTGTGTTGGGGAAGGGAGAAAAGATACCTGGCTGAGGGTGAAACTGAGCTCTTTCCTTCTCACTTGCCAGGTGGTTCCTTCTCAGGGGGTATAGCTAGAACTCTACACTCGCTTCAGTTTCTGGAATTTCCTCCTTCCAAGAATAATGATAATAATAACTAGCACTTGTATTGTGATTTAAAATCTGCAGAGAACTTTACAAATATTCTCTAGCTTCATCGTCACAATTTGAATTCATCTTCCTGTTCTTGACTCTAGGTCCAGAACTATCCATTGCATCACTTAATTGTCAACTCTCTACCCTTCTTGACTCAACTGATAATAATATATAATTAATTTTTAATAATAAAAATAATAATGGCTAATATTTATATAGTGCTTACTCTGTGCCAGGTTCTATGAGGCTAAATACTTTCCAAATATCACATTTGATCCTATGAATTAGGTGCTATTATGATCCTCATTATAGAAATAAGAAAACTGAGGCAAATGGGGGTTAAGTGATTGATACAGGGTCATACAGCTAGTAAATATCTATAGTCATATTTGAACTCAGGTCTTCCTCACTCCAGGTTCAGTACTCTATTCACTCTGCATTCTATAGAAGATCACTGGAACATGGTCAAGATTCCTCCGGAGTTCATTTTGCACTTAGTTTAGCTTCTTTTATGTGCCTGGAGAAGGATGGATCATTTTCTGTCTTTCTCAGCTTTGAAACAGGTTCAGTTTTATCTACAACTGAATTCCTGAGCCTCAGCAGAGTAAAAGGAGCCTTCTTTGTAAGCACAAGAAAGAAGATGAATAACATTCCTCTTCAATAATTAACATCTCCACACAGACACACACCCCAGTCATTTTGGTTTTTATTTTATATCTCGTTTTGACATGTCTGCGCTCATATTGTTTTCCATCCGTAGAATGCAAGCCTTGCTGGCAGGGAGATATCTCATTTTTTTGTCTTTCAATCTCCAGTGCCTACAATGACTGTGGGAGCATTTAATAAATAAATGCTTGTGGAATAAAGGACTAAATACAATCTATTGCAAAATTACTTTGGCTCCTTCCCAATTATAAAGAATTATTCATACCTTGTCCCCTTATGCTACAGTTGAGGGAGTTGGGGCCCAAGGTCAGGGTGCCCAAGGTCACACAGGTCCCAGATAGTAACAGCAGAACCAGAGCTCTTTATACTTCCCCAACTGTTAGGTGGTGTGTACTTCAGCCAGCTCGATGCCCTCCTTAATTTTGCTTTCCAACAATCCCAGCACATCCTCACTTAGAGAGCTCCCTTCCTTCCTTACCAGAACAATTGTTCTAGAAGCAGGAAAACCTCAAACCTGGTTGAGTTTCAGCATGTTGGCCACTTACCAAAGGAAGATTCAGAAATGACCCTTTTTTTGGTTGAGCTTTGCTCATGGACAGTAGTTCTCAACCTTTTCAAGTCTAAGTTGCACCCTAATAATTTTACTATTAAAAATTCACATTGGGAAAAAAAAAAAAGGCTGCTACCGTGAATTCAGCAATGCTTTTAAACATTATTTATTTTTGCATTTTAACAGCTCTGATAATGCATCTGAAAAATAGCCACATGTGTGCAAGGCCTCTTATTTAATGAGAAAGAATGTTAATTTATTATACTGAGTCATCTTGCAGAGCTTGTTGGCCCCAAATAAAATGAAAATGCTTAGTGTACTTATGGGATTGAGGATCCTGTGTCTCGTAATAACAGAAAATAATAATTTGCTTTAATAAGAGCACTTTAAGGTTATAAAAACCCTTTACAAATATAACTCTGCTTCTAGTGGTCTCCCTTCTCCGATCCCTCTCTCCATGAATTGGTATACCTAAAAGCATTTGCTTTTGGCGAGGTTTCCTTCTCCAGCTCATTTTACAGATAAGAAAACTGTGGTAAGCAGTTGTTCAGGGTCACACATTTAAAGGTTATGGCTAGTGGTGCCTTTCCTTGCTCAACAAGTTCCAGTGGCTCCCTATTAGTTCTAGAATAAAATACAAATTCTTCTGTTTGGTATTTTAAGCCATTCACAACCCAGATTGCCAGGCTCACTTCACATGATTCTTTTTTTCACCCATCTAGCTCAAAAGACCTGCTGGCTGCTTCTCTCTCTACTTCTGCCTAAAGAGGCATATAATCAAAGATTATATGTGATCTCAAAGAGTTAGAGTAGTAAAAGGGAGAGCACAATGGATTCAGTGAATTGGATTTTGCCCTGAAAGCAGGCCATTTAACTTTTCTGGGATCCAGTTTTCTCATTTATAAAATGAGAAGATAAGACAGCTAGATGGTATAGTATTTAGAATACTGGTCCTGAAGTCAGGAAGTTCTGTATGTGGTTTCAGATACTTAATTAACACGTATTAGCTGTGTGACCTTGGGCAAGTCGCATAACCCCAATTGCCTTGCTATATATATATAATGAGATTAGGATAGATTATCTCCAAGGTCTCTTACAGTTATTAATAATTTCATGTATTTATCTTTTCAATCCCTAGGGTGGTGCAGTGCATAGAATGCACTAAAACCTAAATTAAAATTCTGCCTCAGACAGTTACTAACTGTGTGACCCTGGGCAAGTTATTTAGTCCTGTTTGCCTCAGTTTTCACATATGTAAAATGAGTTGGAGAAGGAAATGGAAAAGCACTCTACTTTCTTTCCAAAGAAAACCCCAAATGGGGTCATGAAGAGGCAGACATAACTAAAAGATGATTGTAGTTAGATAGCTCAGTGGATAGAGTCCTGGGCTCTCTATCAGGAAGACCTGAATTCAAATCTTTTCACAGACACTTTCTACTAGCTGTGTGATCCTAGGCAACTTACATAACTTCTGTTTGCCTCAGTTTCTTTCAATTGTAAAATGGGGATAACAATAGCACCTGCCTTCCAGTATTATTATGAAGATCGAAAGTGATTAGCACAGTGGCTGGTACATATTGGGCATCATATAAAGGCTTATTTCTTCCCTCTAAAATGAAAGTTTTTTTTATTATGAATTTAAACATCAATTTTCTTGCACAACCAGATAACTGTATAAATATGTATACACATACTGGATCTAACATGTATTTCGACATATTTAACATATATTGGATTACCTGCCACCTAGGGGAGGGGGTGGGGGAAGGAGGGGAAAATTTGGAACAGAAGGTTTTGCAAGAGTCAATGTTGGAAAATTTACCCATGCATATGCTTTGTAAATAAAAAGCTTTAATAAACAAAACAAAACCAAAAAAAAAAAAAAAAAATGGGATCATGAAGAGAAGGACATGACTGAACAATAACTCAAGCTGAGGAAATAGAATAGATTTGATATATGTATGCATGTATTTATGCATGTATGCATCTATATGGCTTAAAATATGTTCTACTATAGAATATCTAGGCTATAATAAAATGATGTGATTGAAACATCAAAAAAAAAAAGGATTTAAACATCAACAAGCAGGCATACATCAATATACAAAAAGAACAGGAAAAGTATTGTATGCAAATCTATGAACTTCTGTTACAGAGGATTTTTTTAAAAGTATATATTAAAAATCACACAATAGTCAGTAGGCATCCCTACTATGTGTCAGGAACTATGCTAGGTGCTGGGGAAACAAAGAAAGTTAAAAAAAAAATCCTTCCTGCCCTCAATGGGCTCACAGCCTAATAAAAGAAACCACATGAAAATAACTATGTAAATATATTTTAACATATTTAACATGTATGGGACTACCTACCACCTAGGGGAGGGGGATGAGGGGAAGGAGGGGAAAAGTTGGAACAGAAGGTTTAGCAAGGGTCAATGTTGGAAAACTATTCATGCATATGTTTTATAAATAAAAAGCTATAATAAAAAAACTATGTCAAAACAAGATACATACAAGATAAATCAGACATAAACAGAATTGTTACAAAAGTAAAAAAAAAAACGGTTCTACTCATCTGTAGCTCTTCTTTGTAGTTTTTTAATTCCATTGATATTCTCTCCTCTCCCAAACTACCAAAGCATAATAATTTATTGATTAAAGAGTCAATCTTGAACTGATGAAGCCCCGGGTTAAATCCTGCCATTGACATATGGTTTTGTGATCCTAGATGAGTCATTTATAGTTATTGTGTTCTTGGAAATTCTCTCAGAACATAAATTGCAGAGAAGGAATAAATCTATATTGTCAGAGCCAGCTTCCTCTCCGGAGAGTTCCCTATCCAGTAAAACCTTAGGTTCAGTCCCCAGTCTTATCATTACCCACCAACTCCCTTTCCTCCTCAAGCCTTCCTTTTTAACCAATAAATATAGTCAGCTTTTAGTTTTCTGCAAAGCTTGGCTCAGATGTCTTCCTTCTCATTTACTTTCTATTTGCTGATTTGTGAGTTGCAGCATTCTCAGATTATGAAATCCTAAAGGGATAGGAGTTGCTTCTCCTATCTTTGGATCTTCAGTAATTAGCAGAGAACCTTGTACTTAATAAGTATTTAATCAATATTTTATTAAAGTGCATAGGTAGGAATTCCTAATCTTGTTGCTTGGTCATGTCTGATCCCCATTTGAGGGTTTCCTTCTTTAGCTCATTTATTTGACAGATGAGGAAACTGAGGTAGAGTGAAGTGACTTGCCCCGGGGTCACACAGCTAGTGTTTGAGGTCAGACGAACTCGGGAAGAGACTTCCTTGATTCCCAGATCCAGTGCTCTAACCACTGTACCACTTTATCTAGTGCATCCCATTTTGAAGTTCAAGGTTAGGCTTCTTCCATCAAAATGCATTGAGGTCCTGCTGCTCCTGGCTATCAGAACCAACAAGACCACAGAATCACTGAGTGTGCTCCATGGATATGATGTCTCACAATTCTCACATGTACTTTCCTCTGTTCTCTAGGAGTGTTTCTCGTTACAATAAATTTTTTTCTTGGCACTGTGAAGTTTGCAAAACACTTTACAAATATCATCTCATTTTATATTCATGACAACTCTGAAGAGGTAGGAGCTACTATTATCCTCATTTTAACAGATGAGGAAATTGAGGCTGACAGCCTCAGTTAAGTGATTTGCTGAGGTCACATAGTAAATGCCTATGATCAGATCTAAATTAAGCCGGACAGGACCTCAGAGACCTGAGATCAGTCATCTCCTTTTACAAAGGAATAAAACTGAGACTCCAAGAACTAGATCAGATCCAAAGAAAAGCAATCAGGATGGTGGATAAATAAATACACAGGACCCCAGGCCATTAAAGGTACTTGAAGAGCAGGAAAGGAAAGAAAGGAATAGGCATTTCTATAGCACCTACTATGTGCAGGCTTTGTTCAACTCTGCCTCATTTAAATCTAATTCACCTGTAAGTCAAGACATCATCAGGACATCACCCCATGCTATCATTGGTCCTCTTAGAAAACTATGTGCCAGGTATTGTGCTGAACATTTTACAAATATTATCTCATCTGATGCTCAAAACAACCTTTTGAGGTGATTCTATTATCCCTATTTTAGGAAACTGAGGCAAACAGAGGTTAAGGAATTTGCTCAAAATCAAACCACTAGTAAGTTTCAGGCAGAATTTGAACTGGTTCTTCTTGACTTCAAGCCCAATACTCTATTGATTATGTGCCTCCTCAGTGAAGGAGGAACTAGGAATACTTAGTGGTATATTAACAGATTTTTAAATCAAGAGATGGTAGGAACCTGACAGACTATTCAAATCCAATCCTCCCATTTTATAGATGGAAAAACAGACCCAGCTAAGTTAAATGGCTCACTTAAGGTCACGATGACAATGAGGATCTTTCTCAAGATTGATGTCTGAAACTGTATTTGAACTTAGGTTTTCCTGGATGAGCTAGGTTGCATAGTGGATAGATTTCCCAGGCCTGAAGTTTGGAAGTCCTGAATGCAAATATAATTTCAGATATTTACTGTCACCCTGGGCAAATCACTTAACCCTGGTTGCCTCAGTTTACTCATCTGCAAAATGAGCTGAGAAGGAAATGGCTCCAGTATCTCTGCCAAGAAAATCCCAAATGAGGTCAGGAAGAGTAATACTCCACTGGAATGAAAACAATCACTACTTCTTGAGTCCAAGTCTAACCACTGTACCTCATAGCTGCCTAAAAGCTCTTAATGGAACTGTCAGGTAATGCTACCCTGTGAGGTAATGAGTTCCCCATCACTGAAGATTATCAAGCAATGACTGGGTGACCATTCTAGTGAAAAGCTATCAATAATAGCCAAGAAGACAAAGCTCTGGGTTTAGCATTCTCTAGGACTTTGTATGCCCAGAAGATATTCCATAGGATGTTGGATAAAATGAGGATCACTTAAGGTATCTGAAACTCCAAACTTATTATTTTATGAAGAAGCCCAGTCCCAGAAAGGAGATATTACTTATATGAAGTGGCTGTGTAAAGGTGGGTTGAGCGCGACCCCACCCCACCCCCTTTCTGATCCCAGAGGATCCACTAACACACAGGAAATGCTTCTTGAATTGAATTGTTGGGGCTCCCGATTGGCTGGGGTAAGGTTTGGACCAGAACATCTTGGAGGTCCCTTCCAAATCTGTCCGTTCTGACTGTCTAGGGTCACGCAGGGAGAAGGGGGTTAAGAGGGGGGTCACATCCTGGAGCCCAAACTCCAACCCTCTTTCTCTGACTCCAAATCCAACTTCCACGATACAGAAGCTACCTGCTAGGAGCTCCATGAAACAGAAACTGGTTTTTGTTGTTTTCCCTTTGTGTGGCCAGCAACGCTAAACACTTAGAGTGCGCTCTTGCTAAATGCTCACTGAGCTCGCCAGCCATTACCCCAGGAGACAGAAATCCCCGCAGCTGCGGAAGGATTGTTAATAGGATGGGTGTCTCCCCTGTCAGCTAGGGTTTCAGTTGAGAACCTCGGCTCTTGGGCCACTCTGCTAGGGGTTACGCGAAGGGAAGGCCTTCCCTGAGCCCTGGGCCACACTTCCTGGTCTTCACCAAGGGGAGGACCCGAAGGAAGGATGCCCCCGAGATTTCGGGGTTCTTAGCCGCTCCCCGCCCTCTAGCAGGAGGCTCTAGGACCCGGGCAGGGTAGAGTAGGGTAGGGCCGGGCCGGGCAGGGCAGGCGGGGCGGTCTTGGAGGCCCGGGGCTGCTGGAGGGGCGTGGGTCTGGGAGGACAAGAGCGGACTCGTTTTCTGTGTAGCTTCCTCCTTCTCCACCTCCTCCCATCAGTCTCTCTCTCTCTTTCTTTCTCTGGCGCACACTTACTCTTACACACGCGCTCACTCCCCGCCCTCCCACTTCCCAATTCCCCCCTCCCCCGCGCACCCCTGCCCGCGGCGGGAGGCGGGCCGGCGGGAAGCTGGGGGTGGTCAGCCTGGAGGGCAGCGCCGAAGTCCGCCGAAGGTGAAAGAGGAGGTGGCGGTGGTGGGGAGGAGGAGCCCCGGCTGCGAACCGACTGACTGACGGACTGACAGCCGGCTTCGGGAGCAGACCGGCCACGCAGGTGAGCGCCCCGCCAGGTACAGCCCTCGCCCCTCCGATCCGAGCGGCCCAGTCAGAGTCGGGGGGCCCTCCGGCTCGCTGGTCGCCTCTCCGACCCCAGTGGGTTGCGACTCTGCCTGCTTGCCGGGGGAGGAGGGGGGGGGGTTCCTAGCCTCGGGAGGGGACTCCAGGGGTCTCGAGTTTAGCGGAGGCCGAGGTCTGGATCGGCCGGTTCTCCGGGTCCCCTTCCCTTGTTCGGGCTGGTTGGGGCTGGGCTTTCCCCCTTCATCCCCCGGCTGCGCCAGCCACGCCCCCCTCTGAGCTGGTCTGAGCCGGGGGCTTCGCCGTCTACCTTCCCCCCTACCTCGGTTTCCTCTGCGGGGCCGAGTGGGCCACTCCCCCCACCTGCTCTGGGGAAGTGGGGGCGGTTTGGGGGTGTCTCCTCCCTCACCTGGGGTCAGGGAGGCGCCTCCAGGCCTCCCCAAGCCCCCGATTCCCCATCCAGTCCCTTTGCATCCTTCCGAAAGCATCCTATCTCCCTGTGGGCCTGCCTGGGGTAGCGCTCCAGCTCTCTGCCGACCTCCAGGCCTGGGACTTTACCCTCCGACCGCCAGCGCTGCACCCTGCACCCCCCCCACCCCTCCCCCACCTTCTCCCCGCCTTCGGAGGAGGCTCTGCCGAAAGGACCCGCCCCCTAAGCCCGGGTCCAGCAGCTGGCGCTGGGTCCTCCGCCTCCTCCCGGCCCTTCCCCACCTCGGGCCGGGGCTCGGTGGTGACCTGACCCCTACACTTAAGACACCTAGCTCCGCCTGCCTCGGGGGTGAGTCTGCTTTTGGCTTCGGCGTTCTCAGAGAACAAGTTTCCCTTCGTTTTAAGAGGGCTTTGCGGGACTAATCCGAGGCGAGGAGCCCCAGGACCCTTGTAGTTAGTGGGGAGAGGCACCAACTGGCTAAATACCTTGGCCACCGGGGACTTGGGGTGGCAATCGGGGACTAAGGGGGTTCAGAGAAGGACTTCTCTCTCCAGGGCGGTCTTGAAAATCAGATCAATGAACAAGCATTTACTAGGTTCCAACAGTGTGCCAGCCATTGTCCTCGGCGTTGAGGATGCAGGTACATCTTGGGACAGTCCCACCCTCTGTTTTCTGGACGTCTGAGGACCTAGGATTGAATGCACAGCCTCCTTGACCTTGAACTAGTCACTTGCCAGAGAGAGAGAGACCCTTAGATGAGGCTATGAGATCCCTTTCAGGTGGAAATCTTCTGCCCATTCTGTGAAATCACCTTCCTCTGAGTGTTGGTAAAACAGAGGTATTGTCTGAGTGGAAACTCCCCAGGGTCTGAAGGACCTCATCCTTGCCACCCAAGGGGCCCCAAGTCATTGCAAAGGTTCGCTGCATGAGGGCAGATAGATTATGCATTAATAAAACCCCGTTTAAGGGCTGGCCCGGTGCTGGCACCGTTCCTGCCCTGTACTTTACAACCAAGGTGGTTGGAATTGCTGCCCAGGACTGGTATTAGGCTGCCCCGGGGCGTTCGGCTCCAGCTGGATTGACAAAAACTCTTACAGTTTAGGAGAAATCATGTTTTCACAGGTGGTGGTTTTCAAAAACCTTCCCAGGAGTTCTCAGGGAAAATCTTCCCCCTGTTGTGGGACAGGGTTGGGCAGAGAGATGCTTTGAGGAAACACTGGACTCAAATCGGGCTTTGCTGCTACTTACGTGATCTTGACCAAGTCATTCTCTGGGCATAAATTATCCTCATTTAGAATGAAGAAGTTAGATTTGACCTCTGAAGTCCTTCCGTCTGTGATTCTGTGAGTGTGTAGAATTCAGAGATATGCTAGTTTAAGCTAAGTTAATACTGGAATATGTTTAGAGATGAAAGACACCTTAAAAGTCCCTTTTATTGTTCAATTGTATCTTACCCTTTCTGACCCCATTTGGGGTTTTCTTGGCAAAGTTATTGGAGTGATTTGCTGTTTTTATTCTCCGGCTTATTTTCAGGTGAGGAAATTGAGGCATACAGGATAAAGTCCTTTGTGCAGAGTCACATAACTAGTAAGGATCCCAGGGTAGATTTAATCCCAGGAAGTCTTCTGACTGCAGGCTCAGTACTATATACACTGGGCCACCGAACTGTTCCAAAGACGGTATGATGAGTCCTATTCTGAAACCATGTAGGGGATTCTATACTCCTGTAGCACCCGCCACGGTTTGGAATGGCATCTAGTATATGATAGCCTAATCCCCATCATTTTACAACTGAAGAAACTGAGAACCAGAGAGCTGCTTCTCCCAAGAGCCCTAAAAATTATAAGAGACCAAGTCAGAATTTGAACGGAGAGCTTTGGCTCCAAGGTTAATGCATTTTCTACAGTATTATGCATGGAAAGAAGAGATCTCCCCCCAAAGGTCTCTAAAACTTTAGATCCTAATGAAAAAAATTAAACATGGGAGCCACCTTAAGGGGAAGATACTTCTCAGTGACCATGGCCAAAATTTAAAAAAAAAAATTGGCAAAGATTCAATCTCTGACCTCTTTGGAAAAGCTTCCCAGAGGGCTTCTGTGGGATGGTATAAGCAGTTCCCAAGTAGTCGATTTCCCTGCCCTTGGCCACTGGCATCCCTCATGTCTGAGCCGTCACAATTCTGATGAGTCCATTTTTGAGTTTTCCTTCTATACAAATGTGTTTAGCTCACAAGCTATTTCTTTGAAAACCGGATCCAAGATTTTTTTCAGGTCACATGAATATGAGCCAAGTGAACTCTGCCTGTTTAGTTTAATGGGTGTAGTCCAGAGGAGGAGATAGCGAAACAGGAAGGAGGGATTTCCCACTTGAACCATTTGGGGGCATTTTCTTCTAATAGTTTGCCAACAATCTTTTTAGTTTCCCTTTTAGTAATCCCTAAGTCATTTCAACAATCACTTCCAGGACAGCAAGAATTCTTTCACTTCTGAGATGGTTAAAAAAAAATTATGTAATGTAAAATTAGGAAGGAGGGGGCTCCAGTGAAAGAATTTTGAATTTGGAGTCAAAAGACCTGATTTAGGGTCCTGGCTCTGCCATCTTGGGCAAGCTAGTTAACTTCTCCAGATCTCAGTTTCCTCATTTGTAAGGTGAGCAGTTGGATGAGATCATACAATGTCAAATGCAAAACCTGAACTCAGCCTGCAGCCCAGGTGTACCCAAACCATCCAAAACTACATAAAAAATGTAATTGGGAAATATTTGACAAAAGAAAAATACCACAAAACATAGACAAACATATTTTAAAACTAAGTCGATATTCAGCCCGGCAGAGATCCTTGTATACAAGATTAGTGAACTTTATTTCTGCTGGAGTTTGATAACACTGTCCTCAGAGGACCTCTAAGGTTCCTTGCAGTTCCAAATCTGTAATGCTAAGATCCCAGTAAAAATAGGCTTGATTCCATTTTCAAGGGGCACTGATGAGGGTCCCACCCATTCCCAAATACCTCAGACATCTGTTTGCAATTCAGTGAAATTTTTTGAACAGGGGACAAATATTTTTTCATTCTATAATCTTAAAGACAAGGCTTAAATCACAAGTTACATATACTTTAACATATTTAACATGTATGGGACTACCTGCCATCTAGGGGAGTGGGGAGGGGAAAGAAGGGGAAAAGTTGGAACAGAAGTTTTTGCAAGGGTCAATGTTGAAAAATTACCCAGGCATATGTTTTGTCAACAAAAAGCTATAATAAAAAAAGAATCACAAGTTACCCAAATAAGAAGCTTTCTAAAATTGGAGAAAATGCTGGAAGCATTGCATAGAATACTTACTCTGGAGTCATCTGGATTCTGACTTTTCCACTTAACCCCTGGTGACTATGAGCAATTCACTTCCCTCTCTAGCCTTCTGTTTTCTCATCTGGAAAATAAGGAGGTTAGAGAAGATGACCTTTAATATCCTTAATTCTGGGCTCCTGTGAAGCAACTGGTCCATGAAGCTCGGAAATTCTAGGATTCTGTTCTCTGGGTATAATTTGCACTAAAATGTAAATGGCTGCCATTGAATCCTTTTTTGAGAGGAAAGAGAAAAGGAGAGTTAGCAAGGTACCTTGCCCATGATAAGGATAAACATAAGCCCCAAGAAACCCCAAGAAGAAAGTAAAATTTGAGGAAAGGGAGACTGGGAGGTTGTCCCCTTGACCTTGTCCATTGATAATATAACAACATATTGTTTTAATGTTTGCCAAATGCTTTCCTTATAACCACTCAGTGAGTGGTATTAACAGTAGTGCAATTAATATTTTTGTTCTAGTTTTTTAATATAAGGAAACTGAGGTACAGAGGTAAAGGGACTTCCTAGTATCTCACAGCTAATAAACGTTGGAAGGATGATTTGTGGGGTAGCGTGGTTCAGTGGGAAGAATTCTAGAGCTGTAGTCAGAGGATCTGGGTTCAAATTTTGCCTTTGCTCTTTACTGTGTGACCTTGGGCAAATCACTTAATCTTCATGGTCCTCAATTTCCTCAATCTGTCAAATGATTGTGTTAAACTAGGTGGTCTGTTCTTGTTCTAGATGTTATGTCCTGTTTTTTTCAAGTTAAAATGACCAATTGCAGATAAATTATGGACCTGAAAGAATCAATTAACAGACACCTGTTAAGAAAAAGGACCAAGAATATAATTTGACCCTGAAATAAATATTTACCTGTCATCTTGGGCAGTATCTATTTTCTCTGTCTGATGCATGGGAGTAGGGAAGAGGTAAGAGGAGTATATTGTCCTAATTGAAGTAGTTAGTTTCTTTGAGGTTTTCTTGGATGATAATCCTTGTAGAAAGGGAGTAACTAGGTGGCACAGTAGATAGAGGGCCTAGGTCAGTAAGATCTAAGTTCATATCTGACCTCTGACACTTACTAGCTATGTGACCCTGGGTAAGTCACTTTACCTTGTTTACCTCAGTTTCCTTATTTGTAAAATGAGCTGGAGAAGGAAATGGCAAACCAATTCAGGATCTTTGCCAAGAAAACCCCAAATGGTATCATGGAAGGTTGGGCAAGACTGAAATAACTGAATAAGAGTAACTGGGAATAAGGAAAGGCTTGCCATGTGCCTAGTACTGTGCTAAGACAAAAACAAAATTATCTCAGCTTTCAAGAAATTTACTTTTTATTGAGGAAAATAATGACCACAAATAAGTAGATACAAAATAAATACAAGGTAGGGAGACCACTAGGAGCCAGGGGCATCCGGAAAAAAGGCACTTGAGCAATCTTGAAGAAAGAGAGGAATTCTCAGAGCCGTGAGGAGGGAGCAATTTCCAGGCATAGGAGACAGGCAGGTCAAAGCCATGGAGCCGAGATGGAAGATGGAGGATGGTATTCATGGCAAGCAGACCAGCCTGACCGGAGCCAACGATGTAGGAAGGGGAGTAACATATAATATGGCAAGGGTGGAGAGTTTGAGAGCAAAGGGAGAAATTAACACTGTCTGGTACTCTCAACTGATCGCAAAATTAGGCCTGGAAGACCCTTTAGAGACCCTCTCACTAATCCTTGTTTATTCAAGTCTCCATTGCCTATCCTTCTACCCAGATTGCTCTTACTGTTGATACAGGGCTTCTGGGTGGGGAGGAGCAGGCTGCCCAAGGCTCGGGATATTTTTCCCTTCTACTATGAGTGAATAGCAACAATCTATTATGAGTGATTTGCTTTAAAAGGACAACACTGCCAGTTGGAGAATTACTGGGCAGTGCCCAGATTAGCACTCACTGCCTGTGAGAGTCAATTCCTGGAGACTGGGCTACTGGAAAGAATGTTCGCTTTGCCATCAGAAAAGGGAGATTTGAATCCTGCCTCTGCCCACCTATGATATGGGGGCCCTTTCTGGGTTCTCAGTTCAGAAGATGCAAGAGAGCAGGACTTTTAAACTTTTTTATGACCTTTTTGCCTAAGAAATTTTTATGTGATCTCAGATATACAAGTATATATATCAAAGGACCATGACATTAGGAAGTGCCATGACAAGTACGTAAATTGGATTTAAGTGAGGGAAGGCTGTGCAGGGTCACCTGCCTCACTTTCCCCTCCAGAGCCATTTAAGTCCAGTGGCCAGATATAAATCAGGAGACCTGGAGATGGCCCTGGATGACAGGTATATAAAATAGGTATAGAAATCAAAGATTTACTGATAATAAATCATAAAGAAGTTTATTTCAAAACAATTCTTTAGTATACTTACAAGTTTCCATTTATTAAAGAGAAAATCAAATTTGCATACTAATGAGTTGGATCTGCTTATTTATTTTTACATAAAGAATTAAATCTTGGCAGAATATTTGATACCTTCTATGGTTGCCAGATTTTCTGAGACATCCCCCCATTTAGTGACATGACCCCATCTGGGGTTGTGACCCACAGTTTAAGAAGCATTGTACTAGAGGATTCCTAAGGACACATCTAGTTCTAAATCTATGATTCTTATTTTAGGCAAATCATTTCCCTTTTTTCCAAGGTAACATAGGGGGGTTGCTGAAGGGTCACAGAGAGAACAAGCCTCAGAGGTAGAATTTGAAACTGGATCCTCTGACTCTGAGTCAGTGCTCTTTCTTTCTTGTCTTGGAGTCAGGAGACCCTTGGTATGGATTTCATCTGATATTGAGTCATTGAGGCTAGTGAATGAACCTTTTTAAAAACTGGCTTTTTTGACAGTAACATGGGATGGTGTCAATTGATTAACTTAACTCAGGAGCTGTTCTGACTGTGTAAAATTCTCTGATGGACTCAAGGGGGCTTGCGGGTAGGCCTGGGCTCTCTGAAACTATCCTTGTATCTAAGAATAGTGAGGACCTCCTGATTTCCAAAGGCCTGGAAATGTATCACTGTGTGTCTGTCATCCAAATGACCAACTTAGCAAAATTTAGAAAAATACCGCCCTTGGTTAAGTGCAGTGTGGCAAAGTTTCCAGCAGAAGCTGGACATTCACTCAGAGACATTCACTTATGTTAAAAAGAGGCTCAGGATTTTCACTGGGAGAGACAAAATTACAAGATCTTGGAGTTGGATATTAATGGCTATAATGGACAGTTATCAGGAAACTGAGGTTCCCTGGTTCTGCTCTCCAGCTCCCTGAGTCCATATCCTTCCCAATCCTTACCTGACTATTATCAATAACGAGATATACCTTCTCCAAGCTCTCTGGCCACTCTATGGGGTGTCCAGACTTCATCCCTGTTCAAACCAAACATTTTTCCCATCATCCACCATTCACTCCATGGAGTATCTTAGGCTTCATCCCCATTCAAACCAAACATTCACTTCTTTCTTCCTTCTTTCTTCCTCAAATTCTGGGACATAACCCAATTCCTCCAACAATTTCCACCATTTTCTCATTTCTAACTTCCAATGCTTATAGCACAGTACCTGGCACATGATAGGTGCTTCATAAATGTTTATTGAGTTCTAACTTCCATTAGGGGGCAGGATGGATGCTTGGGAAGGGGGCTAGTTATCTTGTACGGTGAGTTTGTAATTTGGGCCAAAGGATCTTCACTGGGTTTTCCATTGATCCCCTATTAGCCTTATCATTTGATTATTCAGTTCAAACAAATGTTATTTCTCCTCTTGGGGAATTAACTTCAACAATTTTCAACCTCATCCTTCTGTACATGGATGAATTTAGGGGCAAGTAATTTAGCATTAGGATTGAATATTGCAGAGCTAGAGGTGAAAGGGCTTTCCAGATTGTATAGACCACCTCCTCCCATTTCCAGATGAGTGTCATTATTTTTACAGATGGGGCAGAAGGTAGTTCTTAGATTTATCCAGAGTATAAAGTGATAAAAGGAGGATTTGAATCCAGATTCTCTGCTTTAAATGCAATTTTGTCTCTGCCTAAATGGATCTTAATTAAGTAGATTATTCTTAAAAGTCGCAGAACAGACATTTTTCATATCATTAGCCACATTTGGAATTACTAATCTCCTTCCATTAGCATACCCTTCTACTTCAAATTAGTAAATGTATATTAAAGGCAGTGGATAGAGGTTAAGTGGACCTGGAGTTAAGAAGACTCATCTTTTTGAGTTCAAATCAGGCCTCAGACACTTATTAGCTCAGATACCTGGGCAAGTCACTTCACCCCGTTCCTCTCAGTTTCCTCATCTGTAAAATGAGCTGGAGAAGGAAATGGCAAACCACTCCAGTATCTTTGCCAAGGAAACACCAAATGGGATCACAAAGAGTCAGAAAGAACTGAAAAAATGACTCAACAACAACAAAAAGTGTATATTAAGCTTCCCTTTCAACAAAAGAAACATACAGAAACCAACAAACAAAAAATTAAACAGGCCTGGTCCTTGACGGCTAGTTAGTACAATGGTTAGAAGACCCAAGTTAAAATTCGGCCTCAGACACAAGCTGTGGATCTTTGAGTAAGTCACTTAATCACTGTTTGCCTCAGTTTTCCTCATCTGTAAAATGAGAAAATCGGCCTCTGAAGACTCTAGAACTATGCTTAGACTTGCTCCAGATTGCAGAGCTAAATGACAGAGGAAGGATTCCAGTCCTCATCTCCTAAGTAGGAGTCCAAGGCTCTTTTCTTGATTCTGGTAGAGTTAGTTATCCCAAAGTGGATACCACCAGCAAAAATCACTGCTCATCCATCTGCAGCAACCATCTGCAGCAATTAGGAAGAAAGCTTGCTATCTAGGTGATCAGAGGCATGTGATTTCCTGTCCCTCATCATAATGTGAGGGAGATAGCCTAAAAAGATCCTGCTTTCATTCTTTTGAATCCCTCCATGGGGAAGAAAGCAAGAAGGGAAATGTCCTATACATGGAGAGTTTATTACTGGAAGGGACCCAAAAGACCAACTTGTCCAACCTACTTTCTTTACTTAAAATTTAAAAAGGAAACTGAGTCCTGGGGAGGAACATGGGCTTTGTCCTCAGCCCCTTGTCTTATCAGTAAAATAGCTCAGGTCTTTGAGACTTTTTGGATGTTCAGTCTTCAATAGAAAAGATTTCCTTAGCCTTGGCCAATATTTGGAGAATATTTCCAGGCCAAGGTCACTTAATAGTTTCCTAAATAATTTGACAGGGAATGCTGCCCCAGGGTTGAGCTATGAACTTTTTGACCTTTGGGGTGATTCAGGCTATCAGGAGATGGACAAGAGTGAGACAGAAACTCTCTCACTTCCTGTCTCCCTCTTTATTCCTTTTTATTTTTCTTCACATGAGATTCAGTAAATCATGAACAGAGAGCATATCTTGAAGCCAGATAGGCCCGGGTTCAAATCCTGATTCTGGCATTCTAGGCCATGAGATACTTGAGAATCACCTAACCTGGTACCATGATAATCATTAATAAGTGTATGTCGACTGACACTGATAACCTCTCTTTGCTCCAAGAAATTCTCTAAAGCTGTTAAGTTGCAGACCTGCCTTTTTGAGGGAGTTTTGCTAAACTAATGAAATCCTTCCCCTCTTCTTCATATACTGGATTCCAGCCATAATAACTTGCTTGCTTTTCTCAAAAATGACATTTTGTTTTCTGTAAAAGACCTTAGATATCTGGCCCAACCCCTGCATTTTCCAGAAAAAAGAAACCGAGTCTCCTTCAGGGTATATAATTCACAGTGAGCTACAGAGCTAAAGGTCAGAGGTAAGACTAGAATCTAAGGCCCTTGAAAGTAGTGATTTTTTCATTTTGTGTAGAGGCAATTATATGTCTAGTGGACCTGGAATCAAGAAGGCCTGAGTTTAAATCTGATTTTGTTATCTTCCCCATTTTTGTGACTCTAGGCAAGTCACAACTTCTGTTTACTTCAGTTTCCTTATGTATAAAATGGTACCTATCTGCCAGGATTGTTCTGAGGATCAAATGAGATAATATTTATAAATAACTTAAAGCAGTTCCAGGCACATAGTAGTATTAAATGCTTATTTTCCCTCCTAGTAGGTATTCAATAAATGTTTGTTTTCATTCTCCCTTTTTTAACCAGATCTGTGATTCTCTTTTGCACTATGTGTGTGTGTATATACAGACATATATATATGTTTCCTCATCATATATATGTTTCCTAAATGGATCTTAATTAAATAGATTAAGTAGATTAGGATTGAATATTGCAGAGCTAGAGGTGAAAGGGCTTTCCAGATTGTATAGACCACCTCCTCCCATTTACAGATGAGTGTCGTTATTTTTACAGATGGGGCAGAAGGAAGTTCTAAGATTTATCCAGAGTATAAAGTGATAAAAGGAGGATTTGAATCCAGATTCTCTGCTTTAAATGCAATTTTGTCTCTGCCTAAATGGATCTTAATTAAGTAGATTATTCTCAACAGTCGCAAAACAGACATTTTTCATATCATTCTGGCACGGGAGGTGCATAATAAATCCTTGTTAACTGACTGATTTCATGAACATAGGAACTCTAGGAATCTAGGGAACTCTAGATGAGAAAACTGAGTCTGCCAATGCAGACTGGCAACTGATATACAATTTATAATCTTAGAGGGTTGCCTGAGGCCCTGAAAACTTAAGTGATTTTTCCATGGTCACACTACTATCCCTTAAACCCCATCATTCTGATATAAAAACCCAGCTCTCTAACCACTATACATGCTGCCTCCCCTAAGACTCGATGAATGATTTTTGAATCTAAATGCCCAGGTGGCCACATTAGGTTGCCAATTCCCTTCCTTTCTCGATGGCAGACTTTTAAAATCTTTAGTTTCCTTCAGTATTCAACTTAAGGGCCAGAGCCAATAGGAAAACTTCTGGTTTTCTCCTAATTGGGACTCTCTCCCTTCTCTAATCTGCATTTATTTATTGATTTATATTTATCTTATTTATGTTTATCTTCCCCTCCCACATAAGATTGCATATTCTTGAGGGCAGGATTGATTTTTACTCATTTTTAGTCTCCCCCATTAAAGAGTTAACAGAAGACATGGAAAGCTCCAGAGAATTCTCTGTCTCCAAAGGTTTCTGCAGCTTTGCTAATTCATGCTGCCCCAGCTAAGTACATCCAACATTTACCATCTCAGCAAGGAGTGACTTTCAGTTGTGGACCTAAACACAGAGTTATTTGAATAGCAGAAATAGAAAAAGACTCAGTGGAGCCTCTGAGATTTAAAATTATTTGAATCACTTCCCTACTGTGAGCACTACCTTGCCCATAGTAGGAACTTAATAAATGCTTGTGGGTCGTATCTTCAACATTAGGCGACATGGCCATCTCTCAAAGGAAGGGAAAAGGGTCTGGGATGTTTGCTTTTGGTACCATGAAAGCTAGCAGGCTCCTGCTTTTGAGGACTGGTGGATTTTTGCCATCTTGTAGCTGGCCAATAGAAGATGCCCAAGCCCTAATTGTCACAGTGTGGATGTGGTTTGTTGACATGTGGTAAGGTACAGTCACTTAAACCTCCCCCTTTTGGGCTAGCATTGGGAGACCACTAATAGTATGATAGCGTGGCTAATTACAATTTGGAGCCTAGCGCTGATGGTTGGAATTGCTGGGAATAATTATTGTTTTGAAAACAGTGATGGAGTCTGACAATATCAATGCTTCAGGGTAAACAGTCTCTCACCATCTGTCTCCCTTTTGGCTTGGCTTTGCTAACTTGATTTTATTGGGCTGGGCACAGTAAGGAAGGGAAGAAAGAGGGAACTGGGTTTGTGGATTGGAATACTCCAGCTTTGTTGGAACACTCCAATGTCAGTCCTCTGACTCCTTCAGGAGAGGCTCACTAGAGAACCAGAGAATTTCCAGTGTGGAAATTCCTTCCACCAAGCAGACCAGCAACTTGTCTTCAAGAGGATCACTTGGGAACATTGAAAGGATAAGTGATCTACCTTTGGGCCCAGTTAGTATGTACCAGAGACAGGACTCTGACCTAGGTATTCCTGATTCTGAGACTGTCTGTCCATCGGGCCAGGATGCTTCTGTGATTTTCCAATAGGCATTAAAATGGAAAAATCACTTTAGATGGCAGGACTTTTTCAAAATCTTTGAGTCATAAGCTTAGTCCTTACATAGCTCTATGCCTTTCTACATATTGAGCTCATACTTCTCCCTGACCTTCTGTCTTGACAGTATGTTTCCATGGACCCAAGTTGGCTTGGGATGCAGCAGGGACTAGTTTTAATGTCATCTTTATTATCTCTCTCTCTCCAGAATAGTTCTTATCACATGCTCCTGTACATAATAAGTGTCTTTGTTGTTGCTGTTCAGTCATTTCAGTTGCATCTGACTCTTTGTGAGCTCATTTGGAATCTTCTTGGCAAAGATAGGAAAGTAAGTCATCATTTCCTTCTCTATTTTGTTTTACATGTGAGGAACCTGAGTCAAATAGGATTAACTTACTTGCCCAAGACCACACAGCTGATTTTTGGTTGGTTTTATGCTTTGTTCTTGAAAAGTTAGAACTGTGTTCCCTTATGTCCAACTACAGCTGATCAGACCAATAAGAGCTCAGGATGCTCTGCCACAGGTCGGACACAAATAGTCCCTATGAACATTTCAGGTGCTTCTCTAACTTGGTGTATCTCACATTTCTTCTAAGCTAACTCAATCCAGTTTTGCTCATACTTTCTCTGCTGAGGGCACGCCATGCTGGGCAGTCCCGAGCCAGTATCTCCCATGCCATGCAATCAATTACATAGTTCTTAAGCGAGACCTTGAGAGCATCTTTATTGCTTTTTTCTGGCCACCACATGAGTGCTTGCTCTGTGTAAGTTCTCCAAAAAAGAGTCTTTTAAGCAAGTGTACATTTGGCATTAGAACAATGTAGCCAGCCCAGTGGAGTTGTGTCTCTGCGGTAGAATCTGAATGCTTGGCAGCTTAATTCAAGAAAGAACCTTAGTGTCCAGTACCTTATTTTGCCAGGTGATCTTCAGAATCTTCCAATGACAATTCAGATGGAAGGGATTGAGCTTCCTGGCAAGGCACTGATAGACTGTTCGTTCAGATGTCACAGGCATATATGCAAGTATCTGAAACTGGATTTGAACTCAGGAAGGTAATCCTGACTCCAGGCCCAACACTATCCACTAAACTACCTAGCTGCCCTTGTAAGGGCCCATTATATGTTTGCTCGATGTAATACATTGCAATACAGCCCTAATACAAGTAGCTTTGTGTAAATCCATCACTTTTGTAAATAATGGCTTAGAGTTTCTCATTAATTTTATTTATTATTTATTATATTTATTATAATCAATCAACAAGCATTTGCAAAAGGTCCCAGAGGTCTTAATTATTAAAGCTTAAAACTTCACTAAGATTCTGAGGATATCATAATAAGCACTTACTACTTGATAGGCACTGTGCTAGGGGCTAGAAATGGTTTCTTCTCCTTCCCAAAAAAAGGACTTTAAGATTTAAGAATCCACAATAACCCTAGGAGGAAAATGATAAAAGTATCATCATTATCATCATCATCATCATCATTTCCTTTTAAAGGAACTGAAACTCAAAGATTAAACAATTTCTCCAAGGTTACACAGCTAGTAAGCATCATAGGTAGGATTCCAAACCTAGGCCTCCTGACTTACACCCAACTTCCTTTTCCCTTGTGGTCTTCAGAAATGCAGCCCAGGCTGCTGCATTTTTTTTTTGAGGCAATCAGGGTTAAGTGACTTGCCGGGGATCACACAACTAGGAAATATCTGAGGCCACATTTGAACTCAGGTCCACCTGACTCCAAGGCCAATGCTCTATCCACCGTATCACTTACTTCCCCTCCAAGCTGCATTTCTAAACTTTAGAGCCTAAGGTTGGAGTCTTAAGAAAAAAAAAATAGTATATAAAGAAAGTGGGAGTTTTTCACCTGAGGTCCATGAAATTATCATTGGGTTTTTGAGCTTTTTGTTTTTACATATGCTGATAAATGTATTTCCTTGTAATGCACAGATAATTTGCTTACCAGATTTGCAGGTGAGACTAAATTATGTAGATAGATAACGTGCCATGAGATAGAGGCAAGATCTAAAAAGATTTCAGAAGACCAAAATGCAGAGCCAGATCTTTAAATAAAATGAAGTTTTAAGGACTAAATGTAAAATTATATAAGTTTAAATCAACTCTATAAAAGAAATCAACTTTACAAATACATAATGAAGGCTGTGTGACTAGAGTTTTATTTGGGGAAAAGCTATAATAATGATGTGATCATATTTATGGAGTGGCTAGATAGCTACTGAGGAGCTTTGGGCCTGGAGTCAAGAAGACTCATCTTTGTGAGTTCAAATCTGACCTCAGACATGTACTAGCTGTGAAACCCTATGTTAAGTCACAAAACACTGTTTGCCTCAGTTTCCTCATGTGTAAAATGTCCTGGAGAAGGAAATAGCAAAACACTTTAGTATCTTTGCCAAGAAAACCCCAAATGGGGTCAAGAAGCATTGGACATGACTGAAAAAATGACTCAACAGCAACAAAAATCACATGCATATAGGGATTTAAGCTTTGCAAAGTATTTTAGAAATATCATCTCATTTGTTCCTCCTCATAACAACCCTAAAAGGCAGATATCATTATGCTCATTTTACACATGAGAAAACTGAGCCTGAGAGACATTAAGTGACTTGCCCAGACTCAAGTGTCTTTAGGTAGAATTTGAATTCTGATCATGGTGATTTCAAGTCTAGCATTTTTACTTACCATCCCTGGATAGTTGGGGTGTGCTGGAAGCTCAGTGTGAGTCAATGCGGTGGTAAAGCAGTTCAAAATAAGCCAGGAAAAAAAGCTGATGCGATTATAGGCTGCAATGAGAGGCTTGGGGAAGAGAGGTCAGAGTCCCCTGTAACTGTGGGTTCTAATATACTGCCTCAATAAAAGGGAAAATAACGTGAAATCTGGTGTCAAGTAAAGTGGCACAGATATAAAGGACTTTAAACAGACTGGGTTATATTTTGTCTTAGAGGTAATAGGGAGCCACATCAGCTTCTTGAGTAGCAAAGTGGTATTTCCTTTTTGACCATGTCTTTCTATCCATCTTACTTGGTCTTTATAGATATAGATTAAACCCCTATGTGATCTAAGGCTGATCTAAAATGAGATCGTGTCCTGTATAAAGACATTTTCATAAAATTATCAATGACAACTGGAATAGTCTTCTTGATGTTCCATCTGTGCCCTGCCAGAGCACATCTGGCACATCACCTCAGTCCAAGGAGTGTTAACAAAGAGGGCATCCAAGATAGCAAGTCAAATAGCCAAGGTCATATGAAGGAAGATTGAGGACTAAGGAGAAGTAGTGTGATGTCCTGGAAAGAGCATTGAATTCGAATCTCAACTTTCATTCACATTTTTGTTTAGTCTTAGACAAATCATTTTCCCATCCTGGCCTTTAATTTCCTCATTTGAAAGATGAGAAGTTTGAATTCGATGGGGCAGGAGGTTTTTTCTAGCTCTAAATCTGTGAAGCCATGAAATTGGAGTTGTTCAGATTGAAAAGACAAGAGAAGTAACATGTGTGTGGGAATGTGGGTCTCAGATAGGAACCCAAATGCTGAGCAGCCAAACCCAACATAATTATGAATATTATAATAATCAACAGATAGGTACAAAGAACAAGATTCGTGTACTTGCTATGGACAGTAAACTTTTTTAAGAGTGTTAATTCTGGCAAAGTAGTGACAGTTAATAAGTGGTTGAATTGTTATTCTTGCAATAAAAGGAATTGTGATTCTTATAATATTGTTGCGAATAATTATTATTACAATAAAGGGTTGTGATTCTTAACAATATTGCCACAAATTGTTGTTTTTACAATGTATTATTGTGCTAACCACAAAGTAACAGAATTGCCCCATATTTTTAAATACTTTATAGATGATTTTATTTGTTTCTTCTTCCCCTGCTCCGCCCTCTCCTTCCTACCTTCAATGCTGTTTGTTCTCCATTATGGCATTCTCTATGGGCAGAAAGAGCAGAGAACTATATGGAGGTAGATTTTAGCTTGGTATAAGGAAGGATTCTAGAGCAATTAAAACTTCTATTTGGGGATTGCTCCAGAGTGTTAAGCTCCCAGTCCCTGCAAGAATTCGTGCAGAGGGTGAACAACCAGATGTTGGGGATGTGGTAGAGAACACTTATTTGTTGGGAAGAGAATTGGATTTTTAAACAACATTTAAAACTCAAGCAAAGGGAAGAAACTGAGGTGCATTAATTGTGCAGGTAATAAGACATTTGGATTTGAAGACAAAGACTAGGGTTCCAATTCTGGCTCTGCTCTCTCTACTTCTGTGACCTTGGACAAGCCCTTTAATCTTTTTAAATCTCAAGTTCCTTCTTCCCTCTCTTCCTTTCTTCCCTCCTTCCTTCCTTTCTTCTCTTCCTTCCTTCCGGTGAGGCCATTGGGCTTAAATGATTTGCCCAGAATCACACGGTTAGTAAGTATTAAGTGTCTGAGGGCAGATTTGAACTCAGCTCCTCCTCATCCCAGGGCCAGTGCTCTATCCTCTGTCATCTAGCTGTTAATCAAGTTTCTTTATCTATAAAATGGGAGGATTGGACTCAAAGGCCTCTTCCAGCTCTACATCTCTGAGCCTAAGAAGAGGTCCTAAGACTATAACCAATCACTGCTTCTGTCACTGATTGGGAGGGAGCAGAATGGAGAAGGCTGCTTTGCATTTTCTACAGAAACAAATTGGCATTTGGTGAATCCAAGCAGATAAGTTAAGGTAATAAGTTAATTTTCCTGGATCCAAGTGCCCTGTGTGAAGATAGGCTGGTGGCCAATTAGTCCTTGACCTACTGACTGATTGGACCTCCTGAATAATAATGCACCAAATCCGGCTGTCTTGCAGCTAAGCTTTGGTGACATCCATTTTGGGTAGAATTCTGCACTGATGAAGCTCCCGCTTTGGATTCTATCCAGTTTAACCAGTTGGCATATATAACTATTGACTTTTACCATGAACAGCTATCTCCTGAGGTAAGTAGAAGGCAAACTATATTGGGAAGTGGGAGCTCTAGTTGAATCTTTTTTTCTAGCCACACCTTGGTTGATCTTGTGGTCTTGAAAACCTAAGTTCAAATCCTTAATTAGCTATGACTCTAGGGAAGTCATTTCCCCCTTCCCCTTTTCAGTATGATTTTTTTTCCTGAGATAATTGAGGTTAAGTGACTTGCCCAGGGTCACACAGCTAGGAAGTGTTAAGTATCTGAGGTCACATTTGAACTCCCGGCCTTCTGGTACTCTATCCACTGTGCCACCTAGCTGTTCCTCCCCCCACACACCTTTTTAATCTTAGTTTCCTCAATAGGGATAAAAATAGTACCTACTCTGTGGGGTTCTCATCAAGATCAAGTGAGATAATATGTGTAAAATGCTTTGCAAACCTTAATTTAAATATTAGCTACTATTATTATTACTATGGTAATGACCATATTATCTCAGAGCCTTGATTTCTTCCCTTTGTCCACTTGATCTAATGATGCCTTCAGAGGTTGCCTTCTGGGGTTATTGTAAGACTCCAATAAAGTGTATTCCATAGTGTGCCATGATGATGATGGCTGTGGCCCTCACTGTACCATTGCTGTTAGCTAGATAACTATCTTGTGCTATTGTTTTGGTTCTGAAATGAGAATCTATTATGTACACCTGTAAAATCAGTGCCCTAAGCGTGAACTTGTCCCAATGGCATTTATCATGTTTTTCTTGGAATTATCAAAGTTTGGAAGTGCTCAGGACCATTATAAAAGCCTTGTGTTTGATTATCAGTAATGTCTTTGAGGTACCTAGATGGTGCGGTGGGTAGGGCACTGGAACTGAAGTCAGGAAGACCTGAGTTCAAATCCGACCTCAGATATTTATTAGTTGTGGGACCCTGGGCAAGTCACTTCACCTTGTTTGTCTTAGTTTCCTCAACTGGAGAATGAACAGGAGAAGGAAATAGCACAGCACTTTAGTTTCTTTGCCAAGAAGACCCCAATTGGGGGCACAAAATATGACATGACTGAACAACAACTTCTTTGCATAAGGAGACATTGTAATGTTGTGGAAAGATCACTGGGCTGGGAGACCTGAGTCCCCAAGCAAGCCCCTTAATCACCACCTTGACTTACTTTGCAAAACTTGGGGTAAATCACATAAGTCCTGATACTTTTTCTGAATCCCCAGTGTTTACTTAGCACAGTGCCTGACACAGTGCTTAATAAATGCTTGTTGACTGGCCTTAAATTTCTTCCTCTATAACAAAGCTTTCTCAGCTATGAATTGCCAACTCCATGTAGAGTCACATAAATGAATGTGGTGCTCATGAAAAATTTGGCAGCAATAAAAGGTATTAAATATTCCTCCAAGATTTCGTTCTTTACGTAAAAATAAACAAACACATCTATCTCATTCGTATGCAAATTTGCTTCTGTCTTTAATAAATGGTAAAATTACATCTACACCAAAGAATTGTTTTAAAATAAATTTGTGGTTTATTATCAGTAAATGTTTGATTTGTGTACCTATTACATATGCCTCTATGCCCATAGTTGCATAAAAATTTCATGGGCAAAAAGGAGTCATTAGTGGAAAAATTTTAAGTCCT